>NC_044979.1:175123867-175237544 GCF_008728515.1 Papio anubis | reverse complement strand
CTCCTGCCTCAGCCTCCCGAGTAGCTGGGACTACAGGCGCCCACCACCTCGCCGGGCTATTTTTTTGTATTTTTTTAGTAGAGACGGGGTTTCACCGTGTTAGCCAGGATGGTCTCGATCTCCTGACCTCGTGATCCGCCCGTCTTGGCCTCCCAAAGTGCTGGGATTACAGGCTTGAGCCACTGCACCTGGCTTGTGTTTTGTTTTTTAGAGACAGAGTCTTGCTCTGTTGCCCAGGCTGGAGTGCAGTGGCCGGATCTCAGCTCACTGCAAGCTCCGCCTTCCGGGTTCACGCCATTCTCCTGCCTCAGCCTCCCGAGTAGCTGGGACTACAGGCGCCCACCACCTCGCCAGGCTAGTTTTTTTTTTTTTTTTTTGTATTTTTTAGTAGAGACAGGGTTTCACCGTGTTAGCCAGGATGGTCTCGATCTCCTGACCTCACGATCCGCCCGTCTCGGCCTCCTAAAGTGCTGGGATTACAGGCTTGAGCCACCGCGCCCGGCCATAGTTGTGCAATCTTAACGAAGCTACTTGACTTTTCTGAGCTTCTCATCTAAAACAATGAAATAACAATCATTAACCGCCCATTCAGTTGTAATTATTAAATGGTCTAATCAGTGGCAGTTACTCAGCACAGTGCCTGGCATGTTGCTAACGCCCCTGAATTGTCAGTCCATTATCCTCGGGTGGGCAACAGATGGAACATCCCTTATTTTTACATGCTTAGTATGTCTGAATTTAATTTCTATCTCAAGCTCTCCCCACGTCTTCTTAGAAGAATGCTCAACACTGATAATTTAAGGTCAACTCAGTTCTCTGGGTCAATTCAGCCAACCAGGGGTTAATTGCCTCCTACCTCATGCTCAGGGTGGCATCCGGTTGCCATGGGCCTTAGATAGCATCTGGGTGTGAGAGGGATCGTCTGTGGCTCAGGTGTCGTCCTGGGCTAGCCTCCACTGGGACACACGATGCCTGTTTGGTTCTTGGCCAGCGTCACCTTGAGGTGTCTGCCTTCCCTCTGGTTTCTGATGGTTTTGTCAGAGGAGTTTGAAGCAGAGCACCTCCATCGTGAATAGAAGCTGCGTAAAATAAGGCTGAGGCCTACTGGACTGTATTCTCAGGCGGTTAAGGCATTCTTAGTCACAGGATGAGATAGGAGGTGGGCAAAAGATACAGGTCATAACAACCTTGCTGATGAAACAGGTTGCCGTAAAGAAGCTGGCTGGCCAAAACCCACCAAAACCAAGATGGCAACAGAAGAGACCTCTGGTCGTCCTCACTGCTACACTCCCACCAGCGCTATGACAGCTTACAAATGCCATGGCAGCGTCAAAAAGTTATCCTATATGGTCTAAAAGGGGGAGGCATGAATAATCTAGTCTTGCCATCTAGTTTACCAATGTGTCCTGAACCTGGGAACTGTGCAAATCATGCTTTATTTTTTCCATAGGGCACCTTAGTTCTTGGCTTCAATTGCTTTCTAGTTATGTTGATAAATTTCCCTTAATACATGGACATCAATTTGTGATTTTTAAGGTAAATTTCTGCTCCTATTTTATGTCTCTCCAGGTCATTTGCATCATCAGTAAAGCAGTGAGTTTTAAGGGTTGATGTTACTCAACTAGCTGGTATTGAGCCTCGAACTTAAACCTACAGTGCAGACGTGTGAACAAGTGTGAAGCCCATTGAGTATGTTTAAATGGAGATGTTTCATTTCTTTTCCCTGAGCTGCCTTTCTTCCCCTTCTTTTCTTTAAACTTCTTGACAGAGTCATCTGCATTTCTACTTCTGTTACTTTATTTATTTTTTAAATGATGATTATTAATTACACTTATAATACATTGAAGATACAGTCTCACGGTTTAAAATTCAGATGCTTTACGTAACATTGAAGTCGTTTTTGCTCACCACTCACAATATAATAATAGCTAACATTTGTGGAGTTTTTAGTCTATGCAAGCCTCCTGGAAGCACTTTCTGATTTTTTTTTTTTTTTTTTTTTTACTTTGCTCATTGGCTTTATAACACATAGGTAATGTTATTTTATCCTTATATTAGAGATGAGGAATTTAAGTCCCAAATAAACGAAATAACTTGCATAAAGTCACACAGTAGAAGGTAAAGCTCGGATTTCAGCCCCAGGAAGTGTATGACAAAGGCTGTGCCCTTTTTTAAAAAAAAAAATAATTTCAACTTTCATTTTAGGTGCAGGGGGCACATGTGAGGTTTGTTATATGGGTATATTGTGTGATGCTGACATTTGGGGCACGAATTGCATCACCCAGGTAGTAAGCATAGCAACCGATTGTTTTCCATCCCTTGCTCCCCTCCATCCCCCCTAAGTAGTCCTAAAGCTACCTTCGCAAAAATTATATCAGGAGAGCAATTGTAAACAGTGAGCTGAGCTAACCCGCCCCCCATCTTGCCTTTCCCTTAATTATTCCAGGACTATCGGGTTTAGCTAACTTTGAAAGACATTTAGGCTATCATTTAAATGATAAGAAGCCTTGCCCAGAACTCAACCACTTTTGTAAAGCTAATAGGAGGCGATTAGGCTGCGGGGAGGAGAAGAGCCTGAGACCCGCTAAGGTACAGACAGGCATGATTACGAGCCATTATTCCAGAGGTTATAAACTATGCAACTTCCTCGATTACTCCTGCAAATAACACCACTATTGTAGCTTGGCCTTTTGAGGTATCTTTTCAGATTTTTTGCAAGTCTGACACCCATGGCACCACCTAGACCCACCCACCCCATTCTGTGGCCCCACACATAAGTGATTCAGCATGCAGGAGAACAGCTTCAACCCCCTATAATTTCATCTCTGCCCCAACCAATCAGCAGCGAGCACAGGGGAGGATGTTTTACAGTAGGTAGTTAGTCATCCATGAGCAGGGCAGGAGAGGGCCCCCACAACCAGGAATGTCAGGTGACCATCAGGTGATGGTTAGGTGGTTCTTAAACTCTCTCTCTAAAATAATATAATAATTAGTCACAACTGGCACCAAGGAAAGGCAGTCCCTCAATAGAAACACCTGAAACTGGTGATCAGCAGCTCCCCAGTAAGATCTCAGAAGTTGAGCAAGTGGACTCAAGCATACACACAACAAGAGGAAAAATGGCAGAGCTTAACTGGTATATGACCTTCCCCTAAGAACATTCAACTGGCGAGGGAAAAATGCCTCAGGTAAACGTGTGTGCAACTTCAGTAAACACACTACAAATACAGCCCCTCCCAAGGGCCGGCAGACCACTGCACATGTGGACAGCCCACCCCAAGTGAAGAACTAGGGGAGAAGGGACACAACACGCTGGAAGCACGCCAAGGTAGAAAACCCCAAGTCAAAAGTCAAACAGTGCACTTGACCTCTCAAGTCACCTGTTTGGCTGTCTTCCAAGTGTACTTGACTTCCTTTCATTCCTGCTCTAAAAGTGTTTAATGAGCTTTCATTCCTGCTCTAAAAAACTTGCCTTGGTCTCTCCCTCTGCCTTACGCCTCTCGGTCAAGTCCTTTCTTCTGAGGAGGCGAGAATTGAAGTGGCTGCAGGTCCATACAGATTCACTGCTGCTAACATTTCTTTATGCAGCAGGCAGGAAGAACCCATCAGATGGTTACAGTCCTCAGTACCTATCACTGCCATCTTTATGTCCATCTGTACCCAATGGGAAAATAAATCCTTCTACCAAAAAGACACATGCATTTGTGTGTTCATCACAGCAGTATTCACAATAGCTGTGTCTTAACAAAAGAAGATATTTGACCCCACCCCCGCCTCAATCGTGTCCCTTCCTTAGAGGGCCACTTAAAATCATCACATGGTATGATTCTCTTCAGACCATTCCCTCCACATTTAGATACATTTATAAAATATAGAGCTTTATTGCAACTTACTTTTTTTTCTCCCAAGGGCATTCCATGTAATTCTTTGTAAATACTGCAGAAGGCTCCACAACACAGACGTACAATATTTGGGGTATTTAGTCTTCCCCTACTGATGGACAATTAAAACCTGTCTCTTGTCACTAAAATAATGTTTTTGTACTGACATTGTTCATACCTCTGTGCACATGCACAGTGATAGAGCTGGCATCTCAGCCCCGGCTCAAAACAAACAAGCCCAGTACAAACACATCCCATCCTCCCATCCCACCACATATCTCTCAAACTTCCTGAGCCCAGTACAAAACACATCCCATCCTCCCATCCCACCACATATCGCCATGTATCTCTCTAAACTTCCTGAGCCCAGTACAAACACCACTCTGAAAAGTCTCCGGAGCAAGGAGGCAGCCGCTCAAAGTTTTTATTGAAAGCGCTGGAACCAAAAGAATTCCTTTGTTCCCTGTGTCTTCGGGCTATAAAAAGCAAACACTGCATTGTTCGGGCCCTCTTGTATGCTGTGGTAATGGAGGGACCAAGTTCAACTTGTCGTGAAAGATCCTTGCTGCTTGGCTTTGACTCTGACTCTGGTGGTCTTTCTTTGGGGAATAGAGGGTCTTTTACACACTGGGGGCTCGTCCGGGACTCTTAAGCCCACCAGACCCTGGTCAAATGGATCTACTAGGATCGATTTCCACTGATAGGTGAGCCAGTCACTGGCTATCTGTCTGTGTCTGTTCTGAATCTGAATCTGTGACTCAAGCGAGGTCTGAAACTGAGCTGGCACAGTCCTGGCGGACGCTTATAGGACGGCCATGGAGACCGGGTGGGAGACGCCCCTGGCCTTCTTCTCAAGATCTAGCCATGATCTGAACTGCCCGACTGCCAGTTTGGGGTTTGGGCAGTAGCTGTTTTCTGATCTGGGAACTGCCCCGAGCCGGGTTTGGGGTTTGGAAGCAGTAGCTGTTTCTGATCTGAACTGCCCCGAAAGATTTGGCGGTTTGGGCAGTAACTGTTCTGATCTGAATCGCCCTGACCACGTTTGGGGTTTGGGCAGTAGCTGTTCTGATCTGAACTACCCTGAGCCGGCCCGCGTTTGGGCAGTAACTTGATCTGAACTGCCCCGGCCGGTTTGGGGTTTGGGCAGTAGCGTTCTGATCTGAACTGCCCTGAGCTGGCTCCGCGGTTTGGGCAGTAGCTGTTTCTGATCTGAACTGCCCCGAGCTACCGGTTTGGGGTTTAGGCAGTAGCTGCTTTCTGATCTGAACTGCCCCGAGTGCGGCTTTGCAGTTTGGGCAGTAGCTGTCTCTGATCTGAACTGCCCCGAAAATGGGTTTGGGGTTTGGGCAGTAGCTGTTCCTGATCTGAACTGCCCCGGCCGGGTTTGGGGCTTGGGCAGCTGTCTTGATCTGGAAATCCGCCCCGACCGGCTCTGGGGTTTGGGCAGTAGCTGGGTTTCTGATCTGGAACTGCCGCGACCGGTTTGGGGGTTTGGGCAGAAGCACGGATCTGAACTGCCCGAGCTACCGGGTTTGGGGTTTCCACAGTAGCTGTTTCTGGATCTGAACTGCCCCGGCAGCGCTTGGCGGTTTGGGGCAGTATTGTCTTCTGATCTGAACTGCCCCGACCGGGTTTGGGGTTTGGGCAGTAGCTGTCTGTCCGCCCCGACCGCCGGTTTGGGGTTTGGGCAGAAATGCTTGGATCTGAACTGCCCTGTGTTTGGCGTTTCCCTCTGGGTAGCTGTCTTCTGATCTGAACTGCCCCGAGCCGCGGCTTCAGTTTGGGCAGTAGCTGTTCGATCTGAACTGCCCCGAAGGCTATAAGCCAGGGGCAGTAGCTGTCTCTGATCTGGGCTGCCGGAGCACGCATCGTGACTAAATATCATTAATAAGTCAGATCAGATTTCTTAGCAGGGATTCAAACCACATTCCTTTACAGGAAGAGGATGACAGAAAGTAAAATGTAGAGGGAGAGAATGAGTAAGAGAAAGAAAGTGAAAGGGAAATCGAAAGAGAAAGGGGAGGAAACGTAGATGTGAGAGTTAGAGAGAGACAGAAGAGAAAGAGACTGAATGTGAAGGAGAAAGGACACGGATGACAGAGAGAGAGAGAGGCCAATGAGATACAGAGAGACTTAAAGAAGAGACTCCCAGAGTCTGTCAATCAAAGATTTGGACAGAAACGAAAGATTAGAGAGAAGGATAGAGGAGTGAGCAGGCGGAGGGGAGGCGGGCCGGCACTCAAGGGGCCCTGAAAATGGTGCACTTTGAAGGGTCGGGCGGGCGGACGCTAGGCTACATTTAACTAGCTCCCCCAGCCGCCTGACTCCACGGTGGCTTTACTCCTTCGGGAAATAGGGACTCTAGATGACACGGGAATCCCCTGCACCCAGTACTGGCTGGCCTCTCCACCAGTGATCTGTATAACTGGAAGACGCAGAGTGCTCGGTTTTCGTGACAACCCCAAAGATTTACCGGCTTTTACTGATAGTGTCATGTTCACCCACCAGCCCACTTGGGATGATTATCAGCAGTCTGAATCTTGTTTACCACGAAGAGCCGAGAGAGAATACAGGTAGAAGCTAGAAAGCTGGTCCCTCGGGGACGACGGTCAACCGACTGCCAACCCTAACCCTCATAAACTTAATCTTCTCTGACCAGGCCAGCGTGGAACTACAACACGCAGGAAGGTAGGGACGGGCTACACCTTTATCAGCCAGACTCAATGCAGGTCTCCTGGCAGCTGCTCGCAAGCCCACTAATTTGGCCAAAAGCATATTCTCTATATTCTATAGGGAAAGACAGAGAGCCCAAAATCACTTAAAAGATTAATGGAAGCTTAGACAGTACACCCCCATAGATCCAGAGTGTTCCAGGAAGTCAGGGCAGCTGTTAAATGTCTTTCAGAATCAGGCAGCCCCAAATATTAGGTAAAAAAAACTCCAAAAACAAAAGACTGAAGGAAAGCGATTCAGGACCTCCTTCAGATAGCCCAGCTGGGTTTATAATAACAGAGATACTCTAGGAGGAAAGGCAATTAAGGCCACTGAACCAAGGTCCTGGCAGCAGTAGTACAGAAAAAACATCTGCCAGCCAGAGTACACCCAACCGGGCGGCTCCCCCAGGCATGATAATCTGGAGAAAAGACCAATGTGTCTACTGCAAGGAGGCCAGCCACTGGGTAAGAGACTGCCTCACGCTGCCTCAACCCAGACCTGGACGCCCCCACTCCAATGACTGCAAAATTGCAGATACTGAACCTGGCTGCACGGGAGTTCGAAGGACCTGCAGGACCGCCACTTCCTGGCCACCTTGTTCTGGTTCACTGATAGGAGCAGCTTCATGCATCAGGGCCAGAGGCACGCCTGGAGCCGCAGTGACTTCAGAGACTAAGGTAATCTGGGCTGGAACCCCTGCCCCCTCGGGGACATCGCCCAGAAGGCCTAACTGATAACGCCACCCGCTCTTACCTTTAGGGGTGGGGAAAAGCTGACGGTATATAATAGACAGCCGATATGCTTTTTGCAAACACCATGGGCTACGAGGCCATTTACAGGGAGCGGGGGTTACTGGACGGCTGAAAGAAAAAGAAATTAAAAACAAGCAAGAAAACTTAGCCCTGTGCTAACAGCCCCATGGAGGCCAGAAAAAGTTAGCCATTGTGCATTGCCCAGGCATCAGAAACTAAACTCATCTAACCACTAAGGGTAACTTTCATGGATCAAACTGCAAGAAAGATGGCTAAGGCTCCTAGCCAACTCCTTTGCACTCCAGCTCCCTCAATCTGGCCCCCGGACTCTGCCATACTCCGAATATTCTCCCAGAACAAGATCTCCAGTGATTGACAAACTTCCCCTGAAACAAATCCAGAATAGGTGGTGGACTGATACTAATGACCAAAACCAGGTCCTACCAGAAAATTAGGACAACAGGTGTTAGAACACATCCATCAACCACCCACCTGGGGCCCCATGATGATAGACCTGATCAGACGCCTCCAAGCTCAAAATCAGAATACATAGCTGAGATCGCCAGCAGTATCGTGACAAGCTAAAAGTCTGCCAGCTTAACAACGCATACCCCCAATCTCAAGCTGCAACAGGAACAAGGCCTGTAGGCCTGGCATCTACTGGGAAGTAGATTTTACTGAAATAAAGCCAGTAAAAGTACCGGTACCGTACTTACTTGTCTTTGTAGATACTTTTTCAGGTGGACTGAAGCATTCCCAACCAAAAGAGAAACTGCTCAGGTCGTAGCGCAATTCTGGAAGCATATCCTTCCCAGGTAAGGCTATTCCGGCCCATAGGGTCAGATACGCCCGCCACGCTAAGGTAAGTCAGGATTTTACCCATCCTTGGGCAAATTGGAAACTCCATTGCACTTGCCAGGCCCCAGAGTCTGTGACAGGTGAGCGATGAATCAGACCTTAAAAGAGACCTTAACTAAATTGACTATGGAGATCGGCGCCAATTGGGTAGTCCTTTCTCCCCATGCTCTGTTCCAGGCCCGTATTGACTTCTTACAGACTGGGCCTCCACCCCTTATGAAATCATGTATGGTAGACTCCCCACCCTAGTTCCCAGCCTAAAAGATGATCTGCTCAAGTCTGAAACAGAAAATGTTCCTGAACTCTTATTTTCCCTACAAGCCTTGGGTGCAGAAAATTCATCAAGAAATCTGGCCTGCTGAAGGAACTTATATGTGAGACCGTCCCCCACGACACCCCATCCGCATTCACAATGTGGGAGACTGGGTCCCAATGCTTCTACACCGGCTAAGAGACCTAGGAACCCAGGTGGAAAGGGACCATCCCAGGTACTTCCCGAATCCACACCTGCCCCAAAGGGTAGGGCACGCCAGGACTCCACTACACCTCACAAGGCTAAGCCGTGGACCCAACTCTGACCTCCTCCTAGGACAATCACATGGCGGCGCTGAAGCACCGGACACATGGACTGCACAGAGCTAAGAACAAACCTTTAAAACTCACCTCAAGGCCGACAGCATAGCTCACTGCAACATGCAGCAGTCTGACCGGGAACGTTAGTCGCCTAGTGGCCGCTGGGGAAAACATAAAGCCAGCCCCAACCTTTGTCTGAGATTCTGGCTTTGTGAAAACCAAACCCACCCTGGGCAAACCTCATAAGCCTCCCAAACAGTGGCCAGTGCAGCCACGCCCCTCAGGGTGCACAGCCCGGCCCTACAAATTTCCATCACTTCCCAATAGCCAAACCAGTGGCACCAATGATAAAGCTTCGAGTATGATCAGACTCAATACAATTGTAAGCACTATTGGTGGCACCAAAGTGCTGGCTGCCTTATAACTATTGTATCGTCCATAAATACCAATGGTGGGTGTGGAAAGAACAGATAAAACCCTCAGATGGCCCCTTCACCCAGACCAGACGGAAACCCTTCATACATGATAGTTAGAGACCCCTGAACTCCCTGCTGACCACGCCAACACGGGCTGTATACTACTCTCCGGGCTTCCACATGTGGCTTCCAGTCACTCTATCTGTGGCGGGTTCAGTGCAGTATCGCCCCGTCCATGGAAATATCCATGACAAGAAAACCGCCTGACACACAAGATTTACGCCCTTTTTCCTGGTTAAAATTATTGCAAGAAGGATTAGAACTTGCTAACCTTACAGGGACTCTACAGCCTGTCTGGCTTTCTGTGCCACTCTAGGGCGCCCACCACTAACCGCTGTCCCCTGCCATGGGGATCCTCTACCTCTGCCTGCTTTCAATAACCACCGCGAACCTCATATGCCCTTTACCTTTAACGCGGCTACTCATATACCTAAACCCCAGCCAAGAAAAGTTTCCCATTGTTTCTCAGGAACTAATTCCAGCTCTGCAGTACCACCTGCAACGCCCTAATATCACCTTTTAAAGGCTCATTAGGCATATTCTCTTTTTCTGGTGCATTATCTAAAAACTCATCAGTCCTCCTATGTCAACCACGTCTTCCTGGGTCAGCATTATTAGTTCCTGTGCTTAATTCTAATACTTACTGCCGGGCGAAGTTCCTAGGTATACCGGGCAACTGACTAGTGCTGCTTATTCACCTATAGGGTCCCTAGACTGGAGACCTGCACCAGCCATATTTCTCCCTCATTGCAGGAATCTCCCTCACCTCAGATCTGCAGCCTGATCATGGGGAGCCTTTAGGTCACACCCTCATAGAAAGTAAACAAGCCGTACTCAAACAATTTGCCGCTAAGCAGGAGGAGTCAGTTGAGCTCCCTTTGCCTTCCTCCAGCGGCAGTCATCCCAGCAACCCTGCAGAACCCGGGAGGGCCTTAGACCTACCACTGCTGAAAAAGGGGTAATGCATGTTCCTAAAGGAAGACTGTTGTTTCTACATAAATGAATCAGGACTTGTGGAGGACCGGGTCCAACAGTTACGCAGTTAAGCATGAAGTAAGAACACGCAGTTTGCTTCAGCTGCAGACCAATGGAACTCATCTATGTTTTCTCTGTTAGCCTCCCTTCCTTGGACCCCTAGCTTGTCTTCTATTTCTGCTTTCATCAGGACTCCAAAATGTTAACAGAATTTTGCGGTTCGTTAGAAAGTTAGTTTGACACTGTACAACCTATGGTCCTCAGAGCCCAATACCAACCCAAACGCTTGAAACAGAATCAGACTTGTAAGACCCAAGATTGGCTCTAGAGATACCTGAAGAAGGGGGGAATGAGAGGAGCCGGCACATTCTCCTCAGCCCCGGCTCAAAACAAACAAGCCCAGTGGGCAAACATGTTGCATCCCATCCTCCCATCCCACCACATATCTCTCAAACTTCCTGAGCCTAGTACAAACACATCCCATCCTCCCATCCCACCACATCACGCATGTGAGTCTCTAAACTTCCTGGAGCTCCAGTACAAACACCACCTGAAAAGTCTCGGGACAGGAGGCAGCCGTTTCAAAGCCTTTATTGCTACCAACCCAAAGAATTTCGGCTCCTGCACTTGCGCTGCTATAAAGCAAACACTGCATTGTTCGGGGCCCTCTTGTATGCTGTGTAATGGAGGGACCAAGTTCGAACTTGTCGTGAAAGATCCTTGCCGGGCCAGCTTTTCTTGACTCTGCACTCTGTGGTCTTCTTTGGGGAATAGAGGGTCTGGGCATACCAACAGCATTACATGTATACTAGTGGGTAGGTACTCTGTTTGGGTGAAGGAGAAAGGACAGGCTTTGGAGCAGCGCAACAAGAAGGCATAATCCATGTTAAGCTCCGCCTTCCTCACTCACCCTTCCGCTGCCTTGCCCCGCCCGGAAGAGCGTGAGATCAACCGAGCATGCGCCAGGTGGCAGCCTGCCCGGGGAAGATGCAGATCAACCGAGCATGCGCCAGGTGATGTCAATCCGAAGAGATCGAAACTTACCCGGCCACGCCTACGGAGACGCCCCTATCACACCCTTATCCCACCCACTTCCCGCCCCCTTCCAGTACCAACGCATAGAAGTCCACTGCGGGCAGGAGCCAGCGTGACTTCTTCAGCCCCGCATTTGTGGACCAGAGAACATCACCCCAGAGCGCCCGCGCGACTTCCCTGGCCCCCCACACCTGAGGACCAGAGAACCTCCTCCGAGAGTGTGTGCATATTTGCAATAAAAGACTGCCACTTTCTTATGTACTTTGGCCTCATGTTTACTTAGCTCTCCTAAATTAAGTTACATTAAATTAAATTAAATTAAAACAGTACCCAGGTCTGGAACTGCACATCAAAATGTGTCTAGTTTAATAGAGCCTTTTTTTTTTTTTTCTGCCTTGGACCCTGTCCTCTTCCCACTCCACTAAGCAGCATGTGCTTAAGTCACTAGTGACCTCCTGGCCGTCAATAACATTCTACTCTATCTCGTCATATCACATGACAGGGCAGAAACAAACACTCTCCTTCCTGAAGCTCTTCTGTTTGTTTCTAGGATGCTGCAGCCACCTGGTTCCTCCACCTCTCTGACTACTTTTTCTCATTCTCTTTTATCTACTGATCTCAGACTTTGGTGAGACTCCCGGGGGCAGCTTAAGAAATGCAGAATTCGCCGGGCGCGGTGGCTCAAGCCTGTAATCCCAGCACTTTGGGGGGCCGAGACGGGCGGATCACGAGGTCAGGAGACTGAGACCATCCTGGCTAACATGGTGAAACCCTGTCTCTACTAAAAAGACAAAAAACTAGCGGGGCGAGGTGGCGGCGCCTGTAGTCCCAGCTACTCGGGAGGCTGAAGCAGGAGAATGGCGGGAACCCGGGAGGCGGAGCTTGCAGTGAGCCAAGATCGGCCACCGCACTCCAGCCTGGGTGACAGAGCGAGACTCCGTCTCAAAAAAAAAAAAAAAAGAAAAGAAAAGAAATGCAGAATTCAGGCCTCCAGCTTATAGAAATTACAATTTAGTAGGTCTTGGTGTGGATAAAGAAGGTACCATTCAACAAGTCCAGGTGAATTCTTATGTAAAGCAAGATGATTCTGGTGCAAGTAACCCATAGAAGGCACTAAAAGAAACACTGAGCTGAATTATGAATTCCCAAGTAGAATATGACATGTGTCTCATTGGAGCTAACTATTTCCGTACTGAACTCAACTCAACACCATGCACTCTTTGATTACTTAGCCTCTAGAACACAGCTCCATAAGCAAGTGCTTGATTTCCCTTTAGAGAGCTATGTGAATCATACGTACATGAACAATAAAGAGAGGAACCACCAGCTTGAGCAAAGCTAAAGATCCTGTCAGTTATCCTACCAAAGTCAGAGCCTCAAGGTAGAGCACTCCAGACAGGCTTCAGTGCTTAAGGCGTCAAGTATACTCCTTGCTTTAATGCATTTTGCATCTGAAGCTAAAGGGAAGAATGTTTCCAAAAGTGTTCACCAGCTGTAATGAGCCTCTTGCTATCTGAAGTTCACTTTGAAATAAGAAGGATGATCGTACAAGTCTGTAAATTATAACAATTTTATAATTATTATATTTATTATGTTATCATAATTATAATTGTAGTGATTGATTCCACATTTCATGGCAAATTTCTTTGTAGGATTTAAGCCATCTAAGTCTGAAAACATCCTTAGTGACAAATATGACAAAGAATCAACCCTATTTTTCCTTAAAATATCAACTTTATTGAGGTATAATTCTTAAATGCAACAAAATGGGCCAGGTTTGGCCTATAATCCTAGCACTTTGGGAGGCCAAGGCAGGAGGATCACTTGAGACCAGGAGTTTGAGACCAGCTTAGGCAACAGTAGCTGGGCATGATGGCACAGGCCTATAGTGTCAGCTACTTAGGAGACTGAGATGGGAGAATCACTTGAGCCCAGGAGTTCGAGGTTACACTGAGCTATGATGATGCCACTGCACTCTAGCCTGGACTACAAAGTGATACTGTCTCTAAATAAATAAAATAAAATGCACCCATTTTAAGTGTACATTTTAATGCATTTTGATAAGTTTATACACCTGTGTAACCACACTAGGCTGGAAAATAGCTCCCAAAGGATGTCTATGTACTACTCCCAAGAACCTATCAATATGTCATCTTCCCTGGAGGATGGTCTGACTTGTGTGCAAACCACATGGCCTCCAAGAAGGCAGTCCCATGGCTTCAGAGATTTGAGCCTTAAGCCACAAAGGATTATTCTTAGGCCTTGAAACCTAATGAAGTTTGTTCTGTTGAATTCTGAAATTGCTCAGAACCAGTGGCTTCTTTCCTTCAATTGTCTCCCCTTTCAATTGTGTCTGTAACTGATATGCTATACCCTTCTTAGTATTTTGGAAGCAGAGAATTTGTTTTCTAGTTTCATAGGTCCACAGAGGAAGAGAAATTGTACCCCAGGATGGATCATACCCAGAGTTTTACCTGTACCTGATTTCAATGATTTAAGTGATGAGATGTGGAACTTTGGAGCTGATGAGACTTAGATGAGATTTTGGACTTGAATTGATGATACAATAGATTAAGAATTTGGGGAACGTTGGAATAGGGTAACTATATCTTGCATGTGAGACACACATAAGTCTTTAGGAGTCTGAGGGCAAATTGGTGGGCTGAATAATAGCCCCCAAAGCTATCCCCAAAGATATCCATGTTCTAAACTGCTGGCCACCCAGAGCAACCATTCTCTACTCTCAGACACTGTAGGGTAAGATTAAACTTTTCTAGGATTCTTATTAATGAAATTATATAGCATGGAAACTTTTATATCTGGCTTCTTTTGGTTGGCATAATATTTTGGAGACTTGTCCATGTTGCTTGTATCATTAGTTTGTTCCTTTTGTATTGGTAAGTAGCATTTCATTGGGTGAACATAATAAAACTTTGTCTTTCTGTTGATGGACATTTAAATTGTTTCTGATCTGGATAACTGTAAATAAAAACTGCTATGAACATTTATGGTCAAGTCTTTATGTGGGCAGATAAATGCTATTTTTAAATTTAAGAAAACTAAACAACAGAAGTGAACTGATTATCACGTTACCCATATTTAAGTTAGAATCATATGAAAAGATTATATATCTTATTTAAGACTAAAAACTAATATAATCTTTATAAAATATAATTCTGCATCTGAAAAAGTCTTTGAAGTACACTCAAAGTTCTCATTCACACAATTTAGGGTAAAGTCACACTAATCTGGATTATAGAATAATCCAAAAAGAAGTCTAGCTTTGTTAGAATTGATTTCTGCTGCTATAACAGAATACCTGAGACAGGGTAATTTTTATGAACAGAAATTTATCTACCTTTGGTCTTTGATGTTGGTGACCTTCTGATGGGATTTTTACCCAGGCATCCTTTTTGCTGATGTTGATCCTATTGCTTTCTGTTTCCTTCTAACAGTCAGGCCCCTTTTCCGCAGGTCTCTGGAGTTCGCTGGAGGTCCACTCCAGACCCTGTTTGCCTGGGTATCATCAGAGGAGGCTGCAGAACAGCAAAGATTGCTGCTTGCTCCTTCCTCTGGAAGCTTTGTCCCAGAGGGGCACATGCTAGATGCCAGCCGGAGCTCTCCTGTATGATGTGTCGGTCAACTCCTGCTAGGAGGTGTCAGGAGGCATAGGACTCTGGGACCCACTTGAAGAGGAAATCTGTCCCTTGGCAGAACTCAAGCGCTGTGCTGGGAGATCTGCTGCTCTCTTCAGAGCCAGCAGGCAGGAACGTTTAAGTCTGCTGAAGCTGCACCCACAGCTACCCCTTCCCCTGGGTGCTCTGTCCCAAGGAGATGGGAGTTTTATCTATAAGCCCGTGGCTGGGGTTGCTGCATTTCTTTCAGAGATGCCCTGCCCAGAGACGAGGAATCTAGAGAGGCAGTCTGGCTACAGTGGCTTTGCTGCACTGTAGTGGGTTCAGCACCCAGTTAGAATGGCAATAATTAAAAAGTCAGGAAACAACAGACGGTGGCGAGGATGTGGAGAAATAGGAATGCTTTTACACTGTTGGTAGGAGTGTAAATTAGTTCAACCATTGTGGAAGACAGTGTGGCAATTCCTCAAGGATCTAGAACCAGAAATACCATTTGACCCAGCAATCCCATTACTGGGTATATACCCAAAGGATTATAAATCATTCTACTATAAAAACACATGCACACATGTGTTTATTGCAGCACTATTCACAATAACAAAGACTTGGAACCATTCCAAATGCCCATCAATGATAGACTAGATAAAGAAAATGTGGCACATATTCACCATGGAATACCATGCAGCTATAAGAAAGAATGAGTTCTTGCCCTTTGCAGGGACATGGTTGAAACTGGAAACCATCATTCTCAGCAAACTAACACAGGAACAGAAAACCAAACACCACATGTTCTCACTCATAAGTGGGAGTTGAACAATGAGAACATGTGGGCACAGGGAGGGGAACATCACACACTGGGGCCTGTCAGGGAGTGGAGGGCAGGGGAATGGATAGCATTAGGAGAAATACCTAATGTAGATGATGGGTTGATGGGTGCAGCAAACCACCATGGCACGTGTATACCTATGTAACAAACTTGCACGTTCTGCACATGTATCTCAGAACTTAAAGTATAATAAAAAGGAAAATTGATATAAAAATATTGAATAAAGATAATAATTCCTGGAAAATAATGTATTTGGCTTATGGTTCTGGAAACTAGAAGTCCAAAAACATGGCAACATGATCTGGTATGGGCCTTTGTGCTGTGTGATCCCATGGTGGGACACACAAGGGCAAGAGAGGGTGAGAGCAAGAGAGTAAGAGGGGGAAGGGGGCCAAACTTGCTTTTATAACAACTCACTTTCACAATAACTAACCACTTTCATGATAACAACATGAATCAACTCATGAGGGTAGATCCCTCAGGACTTAATCACCTCTTATTAGGCTCCATCTCCCAACACTTTGCAGTTGGGGGTTAAGTTTCTAACACATAAACTTTGGGGGAGCACATTTATATTAGTCCGTTCTCACAATACTATAAAGAAATACTTGAAACTGGGTAATCTATAAAGAAAAGAGGTTTGATTGGCTCATGGTTCCACAGGCTGTACAGGAAGTATGGCTGAGGAGGCCTCAAGAAACTTTCAACCATGGCAGAAGGCAAAGGGTAAGCAGGCACATCTTACATTTCAGGAACAGGAGGAAGAGAGCAAACGGGGTGGTGCTACACACTTTTAAACAACCAGATTTTGTGAGAACACACTAACAACGAGAACAGCAAGGGGGAGCTCTGCCCCCATGATCCAATCACCTCCCGCCAGGCTCCTCCTCTGACATTGGGGATTACAATTTGACATGATATTTGGGCAGGGACACAAATCCAACCCATATCAACACTCAGACCAAAGGTCTTTATGATTTCTAGGCGTATCAAATAACTGAGATTATTTGCCTACAAAGATGTTTCTCAGGAAAGATCCTATGCTATTTGTCTCAATGATCAATTATATTCTGTTGTAAGTTGGCTTTGGTTCTTAAGCATTCTCCCTAGGATCTTGATTACACTATTAATTTGCTTAGCAAACACTCCCTTCAGAGTATAACAAAAAGCATGAGCTAAACACATTGAGGTATAACAAATCCCTAGTCAATGGGGCCTAATTAGTGAAGTTGTAACTTTATGTGAACATAATCAGGCTCTCAACAGGTCAACCCATGAGCCCAGGCAAGTTCTAAAATATCAAGCAGGTGGGTGGGATTGGGGAAGGTGAGGACCCCCAGAGGGTAGGCACCCTAGTTAGCATCACTAAAAGTCTGCCTTTGGCAACACTGAGTGGCAGGCTTCTTTTGGCTCAGATGCTCCCTAGTAAGAGAACTCTTTATATAAACTTCAGCAAAAGGAAATGTTATATTATTAATAGCTGATTAAAGGTAGAAATAATTAATCTTAATTCTAAACACACCAGATCAGCCCAGGATTGATGATCAAACGTAACTCTATGAAAAAAACAATGGATCTATTAAATTACCCCCAAAAAATAAATTAGAGTGAGGATAGTGTGTCTCATAACCTGCATTTTACACAGACACACAAGAAAATGGGAAGGCTATGGAGCTCTTGCCAAGACTTTTGGGGAATTCAAAGGAAAGGAAAGCCACTGACCTATGACCAAACCTGCTCAGCTTCCTAGCGATTTGCCCTGGAGATGCATGTACCCATCAAAAGACTTTTATCTAGAGAAGCTATACTCTAAGGCTCACCCTTAAGAAAATGATTTTAGCGGCGGGGCACAGTGGCTCACACCTGTAATCCCAGCACTTTGGGAGGCCGAGGCGGGCGGATCACAAGGTCAGGAGATCGAGACCATCCTGGCTAACACAGTGAAACTCCGTCTCTACTAAAAATACAAAAAAATTAGCCGGGTGTGGTGGCGGGCGCCTGTAGTCCCAGCTACTCGGGAGGCTGAGGCAGGAGAATGGTGTGAACCCAGGAGGCGGAGCTTGCAGTGAGCCAAGATGACCCCACTGTGCTCCAGCCTGGGCAACAGAGCAAGACTCCGTCTCAGAAAAAAAAAAAAAGAAAAGAAAATGATTTTAGCAAAGGCCCTGCTCTGCTCTCTTGGGGCACTGTCTTCAGGGGGTAGTAGAGCCGTCTCCAGGGACTCCCAAGAACCAATTGGGAATATCTCTTTCTAAATCTCCCTTCAGTGAGGTCTCTGTTGGAGGCTCAACCATGGTGGGAGCGTTTACATCCCAGAAATTGACAAATGCTCAAACCAGGTCTCCTTACCCTCAAGCATTTATCAGCATACCACTGCCAGTGATGCTGTGTGGCCAGCTCACCATGCTATGTCCAGAGTTCAGCTGATAATAAGTTCTCAGCAGGTTCTTTTAATGAGTGCAAGAAATTTATAAGAGGTAAAAGGAAAATGAACTGCAGGAAATAAAAGACTTGTTAATTATCTTATTGCTGTTAAGAGTGCACCTTTGTTTCTAATGTATGAACATAAAGCAGGCTAGTTTAAGAACACTCTCCCAGGTGTGTGAGAGAGCATGGAGATATAAGGCTTTTTTTTTTTTTTTTTAACACAAACAGAAAACTTGACAAAGGGTAGCTTCAACAAATAACGAGGTTAATTTTCTCACATAACATGGAGTTTAAGGGTAAAAGCCCAAAGCCAACAAAGCTGCTCACAAGGTGTTTACTGTCTTCAGCGTCATCATCATCATCACGTGACTCTAAAGGTGAAAAGATGGCTGCTCCTCCTCCAGCTATTACATCTACATTTCAGGAAGACAGAAGAGGAAAAGCACAGCAGAGTCCTCCCCCGGGGACTTCTGCCTATATCTCATCAGCCAGAATTGTGTAAAGAGCCCTTTAGCTGCAAAAGAGCTAGTGAAATGGAATATTTTTACCTGGTACTCTTTAGAGTGGAGTAAAAAAAGGGGAAAAGGATATGGAAAGAATGTTCCAACACTGATTCAAATCCCATTGCCTCTAGAATTGAGGTTCAGAATATATTATTTCATTTATTTCAAAGTCACAGGACATCCACATTAAAGAAACATCCACATCCTTCCCCCCGTCTCTACTAAAAAATACAAAAAACTAGCCGGGCGAGGTGGCGGGTGCCTGTAGTCCCAGCTACTCAGGAGGCTGAGGCAGGAGAATGGCGTAAACCCGGGAGGCGGAGCTTGCAGTGAGCTGAGATCGGGCCACTGCACTCCAGCCCAGGCGACAGAGCGAGACTCCGTCTCAAAAAAAAAAAAAAAAAAAAAAAGCCTTCCAACTCTTCTAAAAATACAAAAATTAACCCTCCGTGGTGGCATGCACTTCTAATCCCAGCTACACGGGAAGCTGAGGTAGGAGAATTGCTTGAACCCGGGAGGCGGATGTTGCAGTGAGCCTAGATGACGCCAGTGCACTCCAGCCTGGGTGACAGAACGAGACTCCATCAAAAAGAAAAAAAAAAAGTCTTTTTCAGCTGGGTTCTTCATCTGAGCTACAGAATGAAGAAATTATTTGAGCAGCTACTTCTCAATTCTCCCAGGAGTGGAATTTCATTGCCATTCTAGATTCAGAGGAAGCAAGGTCGTTTATCATATGCCGTGGATAGGGCCCAAATCCATACATACACGGAACGCAGGGCAGACTATGTTTCCTGGACGTTAGCAATGTGCTGTGTTTGGCCGGGTGTGATGGCTCATGCCTGTAATCCCAGCACTTTGGGGGGCAGGAGGATCACTTGATTCCAGGAGTTTGAGACCAGCCAAGGCAACATAGTGACACCCTGTCTCTATTTTTTAAATTTTTTTTTTTTTAAATTTTTTAACACATGCTGTAAGGAAGTGGAGAAGGAAGAGATTTGTTAAATAATTGAATGATCCAGGAAGCTTTCCCAGAGGTATGGAGATCCAGCTGGGTGTTGACAGAAGAGAGCTTCAACAGGAAGGTGCAGCAGGTTGGTGAAAGGGGATCAGACCTGTGCACCTACAGGTGTGGGTGCATGGGGTGGGCAGAGCAAGGTGAGGTTCAGAAGGTGGGCAGAAACTAACTTTTGGAAAGCTTTGAATGTCAGGGTTAGAGTTTTAGATTAGGATATCAACAGTTCAGGACAAGTGAACAAGAATAGGGAGACTGGACATAAGCAGACCAGTTAGGAAGCTACAGTGCGGAGGAAAGAGAATGAGGGAGGAAATGAGGACCATCAGCCCAATGGCACAGAGAAAGAGGCTGATTCCAGAGCGGAGGTTCTCAGCCTGGGCTGCACATCAGAATCACCTGGAGGACTTCTAAGGCCCATGCTACACCCCCCAGAACAACTCAATCAGAGTCTCTGGTGTCTGTGACTCCAAAGCTCTCCAGGGACTTGAACGTGGGCTGAGGATGAGAACCATTATTCCTGAGATGAGGCGAGAGGTGAGTCTGGTGACTAGTTCGGTGGAGGATGGGGAGATAGGAGCTGACAATGCAACCCAGTGGTCAATTCCATGAGTCTTGAGGATCCCCTCATTGGGGGGGGTGGGTCTGAAGAAGAAGAGGAGCAGCTGCTGGAGGGAAGGAGTGTGCTATTTTGTACAAGTTACGTCAGAGAACCAGACAGGGTGCCCAGCTGCAGATGGATGCTAGCAGGGGGCCAAGAGGCTTGCTTCCTGTTGAGGTCTGAACGCTTGTGTGCTCTCCCTGGTAATTCAGATGCTAAAACCTAGTCCCCAAGTTGATGGTATTAGGAGGTGAGGCCTATGGGAGGTAACTAGGATATGAGGGTCAAACCCTCATGAATGGGATTAGCACCTGTATAAAGGGGAACCCAGAGAGCTGCCTTGCCCCTTCCACCATGAGAAGCTACAGCAAGAAGGTATTAGTCTGCAACCCGGAGGAAATTCCTCATCAGAACCTGACCATGCCAGCATCCTGATCTCGGACTTCCATCCTCCGGAACTGTGAGAAACATGTTTCTCTTGTTTCTAAGCTTTCCAGTATACGCTAACTTTGTAATAGCAACCCCAGCTGACATCTCTCTCAGGGATTAGCAGAGGTCCCTTCCATCTGTACCCCTGTGGCACTTGTCAGCTTAGCAGTTTGCATGGGGAGAAGACGACCCTTCTGAAATATTTTTTGTTTGGTTGTTTGAGACTGGGTCTTGCTCTGTCACCCAGGCCGGAGTACAGTAGCACAATCACAGCTCACTGCAGCCTCAACCTCCTGGGTTCAAGTGACCCTCCCACCTCAGCCCTCCAAGTAGCTGAGACTACAGGAGCATGCTAACCCACCTGGCTAATTTTTGTGTTTTTTTGTAGAGATGGGGTTTTGCCATGTTACCCATTGCTGGTCTTGAACTCCTGGGCACAAGCAATCCATCCATCTCAGCCTCCCAAAGTTCTAGATTACAGGCATGAGTCATTGTGCCCAGCCCTGAAATGTTTTCTTTGTACCTCAGGTCTAAACAGAGACCACCATTTTGCATTTGGACTAGAAGAGCATTTGGTGGGTACAACAATGGCAAACCTCGCTCTGTATTCCTGGCCTGACATCAGGGCCAACTCGAGTAGTGAACAGGTTTCTCACATGCCATAACTGTCTCTTCTGCTCTGATTTTCCTGGTTTATCTAAATCATTTTGGCTTTTACAATTTCTGAGGTTGAAGAACTGATTAATTGTTCATTTTTCAGAAGTTTAGCAAAAGGCTGAGTTATCTGGAGATCCTTTGAAGAACTTCAGTCTTTATCATAAAGCAGTCTTGCCACCCAAATTCCAATGACAAGCCAATATCAAAGCTCTGAGGGAGTCCAGAGAAAGAACTCATCTTCTCAATGCCAATCGTTTCTCCCCTGTGAGTTCCGTTTAGCCACTATCCCGTCCAACTTGCATTTGCTTTCTCTTGGCGAATGTCAAGGGAGCTTTTCTCAGGCACTTCTCATTCCTTGTGGTATTTTTCCCTCCAGAGTACTGGTTTTATTTCAGACTTTTTTGTTCATAAGTCACATGCAGAAAAGTTCACAAGTTGTAAGCACACAAACTGATACATTCCTACTAAGTAATCACACGTGGGTAACTGCCCAGATCACATCATGGAACATGGTCAGCAGCCCAGAAGCCCTGCTCCCACCTCGTCCCTGCAAGTTCTTCCAACTCCCTTCCTCTCACAGGCTAGGGACAATGACCATAGTCAAGACTTCCAACACCATTGATTAGTTTTGCCTGTTTGGGGACTTTATGTAAACACATTTTGTTCTATTTGTTTGGTTTTCACTCTAAGTCACGTTTGTGGGATTCACCCACAATGGTGTACGTGGAGCTGGTTCATTCCTTTTCTTTGCTGGGTGGTATTCCACTGTATGAACAAATGACAATATATCCATTATACTTTTTGGATTGTTTCCCCTTCAGGGCTAGTATGAAAGATGCTGCCATGAACTTTTGGTGACCATGTCCATTACTGAGTTTTAATCATGTTTCTTGTATTTAGGTTAAAAAGACAATGTTTCACTTGCAGACAGAGGGACTGAGGGGAGGAACAGAACAGTATGTCTTGGGCAAATGAAAACAACAACTCGGCCAGGTGTTGTGGCTCACGCCTGTAATCCCAGCACTTTGGGAGGCAGAGGTGGGTGGATCACTTGAAGCCAGGAGTTCAAGACCAGCCTGGCCAACATGGTGAAACCCGGTCTCTACTAAAAATACAAACATTAGCCAGGTGTGGTGTTGTGCGCCTGTAGTCCTAGCTACTCAGGAGGCTGAGGCAGGGGAATTGCTTGAACTCGGGAGACAGAGTGCATTGCAGTGAGCCAAGATCACACTACTGCACTCTAGAGCAAGACACTGTCTCAAAAAAAAAAAAAACCCCAAAACTGATTATCCCCCGATGACAGTGTGGCCCTAAATTTGGACAGGGTGGTGTTATTTTCTGTGTCCAGAAGTTCTGTTTAAAAAAACAAAATCATGATGCTGGTGCTCTTCTTGTTCATTGGTGACACAGCTCATCTTGGATGAGAAATGCATTTGGTATTTGAATTTTAGGATAATGTCCACTAAAAACTATCGAAGCAACAGAGGGACAAAAGAATTGCACTAGAAGAACATGGGGAAGAATATGCTTACCCACCTCAGCTGATTGCAAAGCTGGTGGGAATTTCCTTTCCCCTGAACATGTGCCCCCAACACACACACTTTTCATTTTAACAGTTTAGGATAAAACATATTTGTTGCAAGTGGCAGAAACCCAATTAAGGATCATTTATAACAGAAAATTAACTTGTTGAAAGGACACTAGCAGAGTTCAAAGAACTGGAAGAAGAACTAGAGAATCTGGCCTGCTCTGGGGGCCTCAGCGATGGGGACTGGGCACCGGACACCAGTGGGACCCTCTCTGCCATCACCTGCACCTCTTGCCTCCCTGCTTGGTGTCCTTCTCTCCTTCTACTGAGAGGCCTTCTCCAAATGGGAGGGCTACAGGGGAAAGCAGCTGGCCCCCATTCTTGTGGCTCCCTGAGGGACACATGTGGGGCCTCCTGAGATTCTGGCAAGAACAGCCTCAAAGAAGGACTCCGATCTGGGCTTGCACGAAGCTGCCGTCCATGAACAATTCCCGGGTCAGGGAGCGGGGAGTGAGGCACCCTGATTGGCCAGCACTGGATCACCCTGTCAACAGAGGTGAACATTTGTTACCAGAGAAACAAGAAGGGAGGAGACTGTAGCCAAGCCAACGCCAGCTGCTGTGCTGCAAAGTGTAGGATCCTCCAGAACACTGGAGGAAATAATAATTCTGTACTGTTTCTGATTTCCTAATAATTATAAGACAATGGCACCAAAATAGTTTTACCCAGAAAATCTTTTCTGTGCACCCATGGTGCATGAAGTACAGTTCAAAGCTTGGTTCTGCAGAGTGGAACAAACATGTGAGACAAAACCCTGTCCTCAAGCTGTTTTCCTCTCCCAGCAGGAGGAAACAGAGTTTCGTGAGACTGTTAGAGGGAGACACTCTTGCCGCGGGACACGTCATGGCCCTCCTCCACACATCTACTGCTGCCTGCACCGGGTGAGCGGTGTGGAAGCAGCCAGCCAGGTGGAAAATCACTCCATTCATGTTTTTGTTGCTTTGCTTTTTTTATTTCTCTACATAAATATTTCTCTAAGACTAAGCACAGGGCTTATGTTGTTGAGGTTGGCCTTAGAATGACAAGCAAACCGGAGTTTATTGAATTAAAGTTTGTCACCAAAAAAGTCCACAAAGTATGTATCTCTCCTATGCTTAATGTGACTCATCTTAAGAAATGGCATTCTACCTACTCATTATGCTGATACTTACAACGACGTCTTTCCCCTAGTGCTTTGGGAGGCTGAGGTGGGCGGATCATTAGATCCTAGAAGTTCAAGGGTACAGTGAGCTATGACCATGTCACTGCACTTCAGCCTGGATGACAGAGCAAGACCATGTCTCTAAATAAATCAATTATTTTTTAATAAAACAAAAATTTTCTTCCGTTTTATACGAAGAATACAGCCTTACTATATGAATAGGAAATTTAAATAAACCCAAAAATACCACTATGCTTCAAGAAGATTCTGGCAGTTGGACTAGATGCATTGCAGACAGTTATCTGCTCAACCAAAGGAAATCTAAAGCATAAAGGCATTCTCATTTCTGGTAACTGTTTATGGACTGGAGCTGCACTGTCCAATATAGTAGCCACAACCACATGTGGCTATGTAAATTTTAAATCAAGTACAATAAAACATTTAATTCATCAGGTGTGCTATCGACATTTTTGATGCTCCATAGCCACAGAAGGCAGCGGCTACCATATTGGAAACTCAAATAGAGAACATTTCCATCCCCACAGAACATACTCAAACAATACTGGGCTAAATTGTTGAGATCAATAATCTTCTGGAAATAATTTAAAATGCTGTCTAAATGTTTTTTACATTTTGTTAAATGCATTGAAGAGTTGACAACATAGTGATGAATGACCAAGCCTAGACCTAAAGGAAAGCAAGACCCCAGAGAAGTCAATGAAACGCTTGATTCCCTTTACCTTCAGCCAGTCCAGATTGCAAGATAAAGCTGTATTTTGATAGACTCACAGAGTTGGGAGGGACAGAAATTAAAACCCAGGGCCCAGTAAAGTTTGTGAGTCTATTAGGATCCCAGCACATTCACTGCAACCACACACAGCTCCACAATTAGGGTGGGGGTGAGCCTGCTTCTTTCCTCTCACCCACAAACAGCTGTGAAGAATGTTGCCTTTGGTGCTTAGTGCAATATAAAAAAACAAGAAAGGAGAAAATATGTCTGAAAGTGGGCAGGTGCTTGGGCAGGTGCTTGGCAGGTTTGAAGCCCAGATCCACCACACTGGAGCGTTCCGAGAAACCTCAAGCTGTAAAGTCCAAGTGTACCAAAAGGTAGTGCACCTCCGTGCCTAGAGAGTGGGCCTCAGAGCTGAAGGCAGGTGCTTTCATCCTAGGCCTCAGGGAATCCCATAAGTAATTTTAAGAGCAATGATCAGCGCCCAATCAAAGGAAGTCAACTACACAAGGACACAAGGCACTGTGGGGAAGAATAACAAATGGCAAAACAGGCTTGCAAGACTTCAGATACAGATTCCAAGACGCCCACGCTCCCTAAGTTCAAATTATAAAAGACAGCCTTGGAAATATCAGCAATTCAAGAAGTTCAATGATTCCCACAAAGAGGAGATAAAAATAAATCCATATCTATAGTGAAAATGCGGAATACCAGACAATGGAAAAAAGTCTTAAAGCAAAGAACTGACAGTTAGACCAGTAGCTCGTTTCTCAGCAGCAACAATGGAAGCCAAAGGGTGGTTGGATTGAAATCTTCAATGTCCTGAAAGAAAACAACTGCTAACTTCCAATCCTATATTAATTTTCAAGGAGATACTTTCTGCAGAAGGAAAACAATCCCACATGGAAGGTCTGAGATGGGCAAAGATAAGCAAACATTACCTATAAAATAATAACAATTAATGGGGTTGAAATGAGAGAATCATGATATGTGACAACATTAACTTGTGTCAGGAGGAGAATAACTATAATTAACATGTTTAATCTCTTTGTGTGAACCAAGAAGAGGATAAAGGCATTGATTAACTCTAGATTTTTATCCAAGAATTATGGTTGTGTGGTTTCAGAGTGACCACTAAAGCAATAGAATCAGAGTTCACAATTTCCAAACTATTAGAGGGACAAAAATAATTAACTAAACCCAAAATAAATCAAGATGGGAGAAAAAAGGAAGCAGAACAGGTAATACAAATACAAAGCTCAAAATAATGGAAAATCCAAATATGTCAATAATTATATTAAATGTAAACATATTAAATACTTCAGTTAAAAGGCATAAAAACTGTTGGATTAGAAAAAAATCTCACTGTATGCTATTTACAAAAGACACATGTAAAATATAGGGATATACTAAGGTTGAATATTGAAGGATGGGAAAAATACAGCATGCAAAAAGTAAGAAAGATAAAGCTGACATAGTAAAATCAACAAGAGTGGAAGGCACAAACCATTACTTGAGTTAAAATGGGTCATTCACAATGATGCGGCGCTCAGTTGACCAGGGTGATATAACTCTTTTAAATTAATATATATCCAATAACTTGGCTTCAAACTATATGAAGCAAAATCCACAATCCTTATGGGAGAATTTTAACATTTTTTCTGTCAGTAATTGATAGAACAGGCAGACAAAAAAATAGTAAAAATAAATACCATGAATAAACAAATGTAATCTAATGTACATGTCTGAGAAATCCTCATCAGTTAGATAATAAACGTTACCTAACTGAAAGTTTGTGGAAATACTACATGTCAAAACTTGTAGGTTGCAGTCAAAGCTGTGTGTAGGAAGAACCACATAGCCCTGAATACACAGATAGAAAGGAAGAAGGGCTGAAATGAATGGGCTCAGAACCCATCTCAAGGAGTAAGAAAAGGAACAGCAAAGAAAACCCAAGAAACAGATGGTGAGCCAAGGGGATACAACACAGTGCAACAGAAGCATTCACTGCATATTCTGAGTCTCTTTATTAATTGAGGAAACTCAAATTAAAACTTTAGGGACACACTGTTACCCACCCACCATACTGGTAAACGCTACGGAACTGGGAATACCAAGGGCTATGAAGCATTTAAAGCAATGAGACCGCCCATATACTGTTTGTGGGGCTAAGTTAGCATAATCAGTCTGGAAATCCATTTGTATTTTGTATTAAAGTTGAAAATATGCATCACCCAGCAATGCCACACTAGGAACGTATGCTCTAAGGAAATTAGTGTATTTGGGCACTGGAGACATCACCAAGACAGTTCAAAGCACATCAGTCATAATAGCCAATAGATGCAAACAATGAAAATGTCCATCAACAATAGAGAGGGTCAATTAGGTTACATTCACGCAATGGAACATCCTACAGTAATGTGTAAACTACAGCTACAAAGCTAAACAATTTTTTAAATACAAGGAAACAACTGGATTGTTTAGGAGTACATGCATAGGCAGAACTACAAAGGCAAGAAATGGATTATCAAAAGAATCAGGAGTTTTCAGGCAAGGCATGAAATGAGCTTTAAGTGCTGGTTGACCAGGTTATGGTTTCCTGCGTTTGCCTTATAGTGATTCATTAAACTGTACGAGTGTTTCAAGTTTCATGTATATTTCATTTTTTAATTTGAAAATGTAGATGAAAGACAAGTAATACCAAAAATGCAACACTAATTAAGTCTGGAGAGCATTTAGCATGTATTCTTTTTAAGTAGGAATTAAATCCAACAATGATTAAACACTGCTGCTGGGAATGTAAATTAGCTCAGCCATTGTGGAAAGCAATGTGGTGACTTCCGAAAGAACTTAAAACAGAATTACCATTCAGCCCAGCAATGCCAATACTGGCTACCTACCCAAAGGAATATAAATCATTCTACCATAAAGATACATGCACACATGCGATCACTGAAGCACTGTTCACAATAGCAAAGACATGGAATCAATGTAAATGACCATGAATGGTAGACTGAATAAATAAAATGTAGTATATGTAATATACACCATGGAATACTATGCAGCCTGAAAAAGAATGGAATTATATCCTTTGCTGTGACGTGGATGGAGCTGGAGGTCATTATTCTCAGCAAACTAACACAGGAACAGAAAACCAAATACCACGTGTTCTCACGTATAAGTGTGAGCTGAACCCTGCGTACACACGGACACAAAGGAAGGAACAACAGACAATGGGCCCTACTTGAGGGTGGAGGGTGGGAGGAGGGTAAGAATCAAAAAACTACCTATCAGGTACCATGCTTATTACTTAGGTGGTGAACTAATCTTTATAGCAAACCCCTACAACTAGCAATTTACCTCTATAACAAACCTGAACTTGTACCCTTGAATAAAATAAGTTTTAAAAATCCAACAAATAGTAAATAAATACTACTACTACACACGTATTAGAAAGGTCAAAATCCAAAACACTGACACCACCAAATGCTGGTGGAAAGTGGAGCAATGGGAACTTTTACTCATTGCTGGTGGGAATGCAAAATGGTGCAGCTACTTTGGAAGACAGTTTGGCAGTTCTGCACAAAACTAAACACACTTTTACCCTATGATCCAGCAATCGCACTCCTTGGTATCTTTCCAAAGGAACTGAAAACTTATGTCTGCACAACAACTGCACATAGATGTTTATAGCAGCTTTATTCATAATTGTCAAGACTTAGAAGCAATAGGTGAATGGATAAACTGTGGTACCTCAAGACAAGAGAGTATTATTCAGGACTGAAAAGACAAGAAATGGGATAACAAGCCACAAAAATATGGGTAGGAAACTTAAATGCACATTTCTAAGTAAAGAAGGCCAATCTGAAAAGGGTGCATACAGTATGATTTCAACCATATAACATTCTGGAAAAGGCAAACTATGGAGACTATCAAAAAAATCAGTTGTTACCAGGGGCCAGAAGAGAGAGAGGGATAAATAAGCAGAACACAGAAGATTTTTAAGGCAGTGAAACTATTCTGCATGGTGTGATAAGGTGCATGCATGCCATTATACATTTGTCCAAACCCATAGAATTTACAAAGCACCAAGAGTGAACCCTAATGTACACTATGGACTCTGGGTGATAGCGATGTGTCAGTGTAGGTTCATTGATTGTAACAAATGCATCACCACTCTGCTGGGGACCATTGATAGTAGGGCAGGCTATCCATGCATGGGGAGAGGGGTGTATGGGAAATCGCTGTACCTTCTCAATTTTGCTGTGAACTAAACTGCTTTAAGAGATAAAGCCTAATAAATGGAAAAAAACTAATGGAAAATCTATATTGCCAAATAAATAAACCTATGAAGACAAGACTGTCTATGATCCATCGGAGATAAATAATTACTTCTTTCACTTCCATCTCTAGAGGTCAGTATCCTCCCTAGAGCAGTGCTTCTCAGGCCTGGCTGCATTAGAATCACCTGGAGAGCTTTTAAAACTCCTGACGGCCAGGATGTAACCAGACCAATTAAATCAAAATCTCTCAGGAAAGACCCAAGCGTCGGTATTTTTCAAGGTCCTTGGGTCATTACAATGTTCAGCCTGAGTTGAGAACCACTCTCTAGATTAAGAACCACTCTGTGGCTAGATTACGGGAATTTACCTTTTGCAAACATTTTAAATTATTTTATGTATGTGTCCACTGAAGGCTCCTCCTTGGCCATTTTCCCCCACAATTACTGGGAAACGCAGGAAGGATTAGCAAAGATTATCTGTATAATTTAAAATGCTCTTGGGTTGACCATGGCAGGGAGTAGGATGGATGGATAGATAGATAGATAGGATAGATAGATAGATAGATAGATAGATAGATAGATAGATAGATAGATGGATGATAGATAGATAAGGTAGATGGATAGATAGATGATAGATAGATGACAGATAGAGATAGATTAGATGATAGATAGATGGTAGATTAGGTAGACAGATAGATGACAGATAAGATAGATAGATAGATGTTTTTAAATGTTCTAATGCCTAAGGACAAGCCTGAGAGCTTTTTATAATAAGAAACATATCACATTAAAACATGGTGAGATATATATATGTGCACACACACACACACCCTATGTGGCCATAAAAGAGAATGAAACTATGTCATTTGCAGTAACATGGAGGGAACCAAAAGTCATTATGTTAAGTGAAATAAGCCAGGCACAGAAAGGCAAACATCACCTGTTCTCACGCATATGTGGGAGCTAAGAAAGTTGATCTCATGGAGGTAGAGAGTGGAATGATAGACACCAGAGGCTGGGAAGGGTTGTATGGGTGGGAAGGGGATGAAGAGAGGTTGGTTAGTGGATAAAAACATACAGTTACATAGAAGGAATAAGTTCTAATGTTCAACAGGAGAGTAAGAAGACTATAATTAGCAATAGTGTACTGTATATTTCAAAGTAGTTAGAAGAGAGGCCTTGAAATGTTTCCAACAGGTAGAAATGATAAATGCTCAAGGTGACAGATACCCTGACTTGATCATTACACAGTCTATGCATGCAACGCAATATCACAGGTACCCCATAAACATGTAAAATATTATGTAACAACAAGAAGAGCATTTCACAGAAGATACCGGTTGAACCATGTCCCTCTCATATGTTCACTTAACTGGTGTAACATGATGTAACTGTTGCAGGTAAGCCCTTAGCCAAATGTCAGCTTTCTTGTTTTGTGTTGCCCATGGAGATACCTACCTTTCTGCAGAGTTGCTATTTAGTTTAACTGGGAAAGTTCAAGAAAGCCCACTTAAAGCAACCTGGTTTCTGTGGAAATGGTTTGGGGTGGCATTGTTAGGGAGAGTAATGGTAATGGTAATGGTAATGGTAAAGGCAGTAAGAATTTCAGGATATAGGAAGACTGTTAGAGACCAACTGACTTCCATCTTTGATACCCAAAATTTGGTTTACATGTGCTCTTTTTCCCTAAAATTTCCAAATCTTCATTAATTTCTAAATTCTCTGAGATAACAAGGTTATGAATTTCCATTATAACATGCAAGTATGATCATGTTTGGGCTTACACCATTTGTGGTGTAAACCCTTTCAGTGCTAAAATTCTTGTATTGCACTAAATGCATTTCTCATAGGACTAAAACAATGTTAAATATAATGTAGCACATGGTAAATTGGGGGCAGTATATTCTCCATATTGCTCATGATTTCTGTTTACTAATGTCTTTTTAAGTTTCATAAAGCAGTGTCTACAAATGGTTTCTAAAAGTTGAATAGTGCAAAAGGTTATATAGTGAAGTAAGTCTCACTCCATCCCTAACCTGTTTTCCTCCTCAAGGGTGACCACTCCCAGTGTGTGCTTCCAGAGACGGACTGGGAAGGAAATTATTTTCTACTCCATTTCTAAGTCCAAACTATCAAACTATCCACAGCAATATCAGCAAACATTTTCACATAAGCAAGATATCAAAAGTTTCACCTTTCATGCATCTTTTCTCTGGAAACTCCAAAAGGGTGTGCTCCATTCACAAAAGAGTATAAACCAAAGAGAGGGAAGACATGGACTCCAGGAAACAGGATCTGGGATGGCAGCTGAGGAGCAACCCAGCCAGACCCAACCGTGGGAGGAAGAGCAAGTGCCATGAGTACAGGCTCCAATCAGAAAATGATCCATCACCTTCAGCCATGTGGAAACTGGAATTGACAGGCGCTTGAATGAGGAGAGAAGCATTACTGATGGCTATGTACACAAACTAAGCAAATACAAAATAAAGAGGAACTCACACAGAAAAAAATATATATGTACTCGAAGCACACTACTTGTCCTAGCAGTCAGCAACATTTACATGGTTATAAATAATAAATAGTAAATTCAGATTTAGCCAAAAATTGTGATATAATGAGAAGATGTGAGAAGATGTGAGAAGATGGGGGAGGCGCAGTGGTGATGAGGGGGAAAAGGTGGCTGAATCCTCATCTGCAGTAGCAGAAAGTCAATAGAAAATGTCTGAAACAATAGAACAAGACACAGCAGGACAAGTGTTTTACAAATATCGACATAAATGCCAGGGGAAGCCGCAGAAAGGAATCAGACCTGGGGGAGAAAGTCTGGAGCAGAGAGCTGCCGCTGTCAGTACTCATAAGCCTGATAGCACCAGGGACATTTTACACTATGTAAATGTAGGATTTTGATAAAAAGAATTATTTTTTTATGATTCTGCCTATGGGAAAACTCCTGTAAAGTTAAAAGTAGAAATGATACTGATCGTGTTCTGAAGTGTTTCAGCATTCCAATTTCAGAGCCCCAGTTTCTAAGGATTCTTAGAAACATCTCTTAATGATACACTTAGAAGGGCTGGAGAGTAAGTAATTTTATTAATCAGGATAGGATATGTTATGATGAAACCACAAAATAAACCCTGAAGTGTCAGCGTCTTCACACAGGAAAGGCTACTTTCTGATTCCTAAGGCTGACAGAGGTCGTGGGCTACACCGTCAACTGGAATACACAGCCTCCAAGGTCAGCTCAGCAGGGAGAAGGTTGGACAGGGCACAGTGGCTCTTAATTGCCTTCTGTCTTAAGTCAACGGCCGGTAGGAGTTGGTCCCAAACTAATTGCAAGGGCAGCTGGGGAATCTACAGTTCATGAGTTATGAACTGAGCTTAACACACTCTGTGTGGAGAACAATTTGCCAAAGCGTTATCTGTAAATGGACAAACAAAGAAAAGAGTGTAGAGTGCTAAGTAAAGCCAGGAAAGGACATGAGGGTGAATGAGGACATGAAGGCACCTTCCGAGGAAATGGGGGTTTAACCCCTCTACCCACCTCTCAGAGTCATCTTGAGGCACTAAAAGAGAAAACGCTTTGTAAATCATTAACAATACACAAACATAAGATGTTAGATTATCTACTCTAATTATCAGTTTGTTGCCTTGTTGCTGGGAGAAAACTTCCTCACCATTTATCTTGTTTTCAAAGATCTTAATCTAAGGGTGGTAAACAATGGCTGACTGAACAGAGGTTCCCTAGAGTGACACAGTCAAACGGCTATAGGTCACCTGCCCCACCTTGTGCCCTCTGTCTCTGGCTGGGGTGGAAAGGCATGCTGCCGTCCAGTCAGAATGGGCCTACATCTCACCAATCTCGCTGCAACAAGCACAATGTGCTTTCTTTAGGCATAATTGCCCATGACTGGGCAAATCTCTAGCACACACTCTTATCTTTCTAGGCCAGTTATATTATTATTTTGTCCTGTCTTTATAATTCTCACAAGATACAAATATTGCTTAGCCTCTATTTATTTTCATCTTTGCCATTTTTTTCTTTAATGGCAATAAGAATCCTTAATAAGCAAATAAGATATATTGATGTCAGACTGTAGAACAAAGAAATATTAACTTGAATACACAGCCCTGCTCACTGTGAGAGTCTCAGATTTTGCAGTGGAAACACACACTGTTTCATAATTGGTTAACTCTTAGTATGGTGTTAACATCTCTGATACTGGCGTTAAATAGTACTTCAGTGGTTCACTGAGACCTAAGCCACTTCCAACCTGGGGCTCTACCATGTCAACAAGTGGCCTCAAAAATCACCACTAAGGGTGAAAAAAAAAGCATGGAGAATTCACACTTGCTCTTCCATATTTCAATCCAGAAGCCACGCCTGACACTCTGCTTGCAACCTATTGGTTAGAACCAGTCACATGGCCTCAGCTTAATTGCAGGCATCGCTGGGAAATGCCATCTTCTGCTGTATAAGGAAAAGGAAACTTATGGGATGTAGTGACACTGTTTCTATTTTAATTGGAAAATAAAAAGCTGCACTGGGAGTTCACAGAGTTCATAGGCTGATGTGAGAGCTGAGCAGGAAGGGCTGCTGGGGAGAAATCCCAACGTCAGTAACCATTAAACGGATACCTTAAATTTTATACCTGGTTGTATCTAGTGTTTATGGAAAATGTAATATGGATTTACATGCATCTTTTTCTTAATAAACAGAGTATTCTGAACACATCCCAGCGTTTCTCTGGTGGTTACCAAGGCAATTTGGTGCAGTGGAATCAAAAGAGCTTGGTCCCATTCATCATCTTGCCAGTTAACTGAGAAAAGTTAAAACGAATCGTTACTTCCAGAGTCTCAATTAACTTTTTCAACTGCAAAAGGATAAAAGTATACATATCCTGCCCAACAGAAAGGTTGTTGTGAAGTTGAATGAGAATGAGTACAAGTGTTTTATAATGGTAAAGTGCTATTTTTAATTGATTTTTTCCTACCAATTAGCTTCTTTCTATATAACTCACCACCACATTACAGTTTTGCTTTGAAAACAAGAAAATAAATTAGGCAAACTAAATTTTACCTGTAGCATCATCCTATAATGGTTCCTCTTTCTGTTCAGTGCTTTAGATGCAATCTACATAGTGATGAGATTACAACATCTGCATTTTCCTCCTGGTGTCCTAAACAGGGCAAAGTTAATATCCTCATTACCGTGGACAATGTTCAACTTTTGCTCTAAGCTTAATTGGCTGTGCAGACAATTAATAAATACAGTCTATAGAAAAAAATGAAGGGTATGCTTTTCCTCAGGTAACTTTTGTTTATTGTTTTCTACATTCTATTGTGGAAAATGTTTAACATATAATGTGGTAGGCAGAATAATTCTATCTGCCAAACATATCTACATCCTAATTCCTGGACTTTGTGAATATGTTAGATTACATGGCAAAGAGGAATTAAGGTTGCTAATCACCTGACCTTGAGATGGGGAGATTATCCTGGACTAACCTTTGAGCCCAGTGTAACCACAGGAGGTTTTGAAAGCAGAGGATATTTCATGGCTGGTGAGAACCCAAAGAGATGGCAGCATCAGAAGGACTCAACCTGCCCTTGAGGCTTTGAAGGTGAATGAAAGGGTCACAAGTTTAGGAATATTTAGCCTCTAAAAGCTGGAAAAGGCAGGGAAACATTCTCCCCAGAGCTTCCAGAAAGGAATGCAGCCCTGCCCACTGCTATGGCTAGACTATGTTCCCCAAAAGGCATGTGTTGGAAACTTAATCCCCAAAGCAACAGTGTTAAGAGGTAGGCCTTAAGTGTTTAGGTGATGAGGGCTCCACCCTCATGAATGGATTAATGTTGATTATAAAAGGGCTTGAGGCTTTGAGTTTGATCTCTTGCCCTCTCTTACCCTTTCTTGCTGTTCTAACTTCTGCTATGGGATAACTCAGCAAGAAGACCCTCATCAGATGCCAGCCCCTTGATCTCAGACTTTACAGTCTCTAAAACTATGAGTAACAAGTTTCTGTTCATTATACAGTACCCAGCCTCAGGTATTGTTATAGCAGCACAGAACAGACTAAGACACCAACGGACACCATGATTTTAGCCCCATGAGACTCATGTTGGACTTCTGATCTACAGAACTGTAAGATAAATTTAACCTTGTTTTAAGTCACTAAGTTTGTGATTATTTCTTACAACACCCACAGAAAACTAATACATATATAAAAGTAGAGAAAATAGTATGACAAGCCTACATGTAACTATTAGCCAACTTCAATATTATGAACTTATCTTGCTTCATTGACACACCCACCCACTTCCTTCCAATTATGTCAAATTATTTGGAAGCAAATACTAGATATTTTACTGTTCATAAATATTCCAGTATGCATCTGCAAAAGACAAGAACGCTTTTAAACACAACCATAACTATCACATCTAAAATTTAACAATAATTCTGTGATATTATCAAATATCTAGAATGTGTTTAATTTCCCCACTTACAAATGTTTTATCAGAGTATTTGTGTTGTAATCAGAAGATAAGAAACAGCCATAAATTGCAATTACTCACAACGTTGCTTTCTTTCTATCTTAATCCATAAGATCTTCCCCATCCCACCACTGCATTCTCTTTTCCTTACAATATATTTGTGGAAGAAACTGAGTTGTTTGTCCCATAGTTTCCCACCGTCCAAGACTTTGCTGATTGCCTGTGTTGCTAGTCAAGAGATTCTTCTGTCCCCTGTATTTCCTGTAGATTGGTAGCTATAGAAGTCTGACCTGATTTAGGTTTGATTTTTCTTTTTTTGTTGTTGTTTTTGCAAGAATATTTCATAAGTGGTGACATCGTTTGGCTGTGTCCCCGCCCAAATCTCATCTTGAATTCCCATGTGCTGTGGGAAGGATCTGGTGGGAGGTCATTGAATCATGGGGGCAGGTCTTTCTTGTGCTGTTCTCGTGATAGTGAATAAGTCTCATGAGATTTGATGGTTCTATAAGGGGGAGTTTCCCTGCACAGGCCTCCTCTTTGCCTGCTGCCATCCATGTAAGACATGACTTGCTCCTCCTCGCCTTCCACCATGATTGTGAGGCTTCCCCAGTCATGTGGAACTGTAAGCCCAATTAAACCTTTCTTTTATAAATTGCCAGTTTCAGGTATGTCTTTATCAGCAGCATGAAAACGGACTAATACAGGTGGTATCGTGCAATTCTATCAGAAAGCCCTTAGTATCTGGTTGTTTTTCTTCAATACTATTTGCAACCATTTATAATTATTAATTTGTTCCCCTATTTGTATTAAGAGTTGCAAGTTGGTGGTATTCTATCACTCCTTTTTTATTTATTATCTTCAATACAGCTATTAAAAGATAGTTCCCTTTATATCAAAATATCTCATGTGCCCCATAAATATATATGCCTACTATGTACCCACAAAAATTAAAAATAAAAATTATGTTTTAAAAAGGATAGCTCCCCTCGTCAAATATATAGATACCCTAAGGCAGGGTTCAACCTATGTTAGGGCCCAATGGTACATATATTTGGCTCTGTAGGCCATATGGTCTTTGTGGCAACTACTTAGCTCTACTGCCATAGGGTGAGAGAGGCCACAGACAAACCTACTGTGTTCCAATAAAACTTTATTCACAAAAACAGAGCAGCAGGCCCAATTTGACTCTCAAGCTCTGGTTCTCCAACCCCTAATATGCAGTTTATTTTATATAGGAAAATCAGGGTACATGTTATACCCTTTCTCTGTGTTTACACTTCCAAAAAGAGTGAATTGGTCCCTTGATATTTCCTAAATATGACTGATGTGTGCGTGTATGTTTTAGTATCATTAGACAACTAATGGGATTCCAATACAACGATGTTTGTTTGTTGGTTGGTTTATTTGTTTTTGAGACAGGGTCTCACTCTGCTGCCCAGCATAGAGTGCAGCAGCCCGATCATGGCTTACTGCAACCTTGACCTCTCAGGCTCAAGTGAGCCTCCTGTCTCAGCCTTTCAAGTAGCTGGGAGCACAGGTGCATGCCACTGTCCTGGGCTAATTTTTTTTTTTTTTTTTGTAGAATTGGGGGTCTCAGGACATTGCCCAGGCTAGTCTTGAACCCCAAGACTCAAGTGAACCTCCTGCCTTGGCCTCCCAAAGTGTTGGGATTACAGGCATGAGCCACTACACCTAGCCTAATTATTCTTATTACAACTAATTGTAATGAGACTACAGGCTTGTTATATAGACTACAGGCTCCTGAGTCTTTTTGACATGATCCTGTGTGTTTGCTAGCTTGCCTGCTTTCTGGTAGGATAACATATTTCAAGCTTATCTTCTACAATTTCTACCTCAATTCTGAAATCAGCCATTTCTTCAAGGATCTCTAGATTGTGTGTTTTGTTTGTGTGTGTGTGTATGTGTGTGTATGTGTGTGTGTGTGTTTAGCACAATATGGACAGTGAGAGTCTTCATTGCTGAAAGATTATTCATTGTCTCTAGTCCTGTAGCCTAGACAAAAATAAGGAAATGTTTTTAAGACAGAAAGAAATTACATCATGAGTGTAGCTTGATATTGCCAAATCAAGTTCAGAGCAACAATGTGTTTATTTAACCTCATAGATCTTACATTCCCATCTCCTCTCAGCAACACTGAACATTCTAGTTCTCAACATAATTACTCACTTGCTTCATTTCACATTACAGATACAATAGTCTAGGAATGACCACATCAACTCTACCACCACAGACAAGATCCCTGAACAGAGTTTTAAATATTTTTTTGCCGTTCTTTTGATTTTTAGGGTTTATCCTACTAAGGGTAGGCAAGGTACCATGTGTTAAAGTCACTTGAAATACTGTGAAACCGTGTGTTACTATGCTGCAAAGTCAATACACAGCGAAATTCATTTGTTTTATTTTGCTTTTTTCAATACACTTTGAAAACTACTTTTTTATTTTGGTGTATAATCATAAAAATATTCATATTGTTACAAAGTCAAATTTACAAAACAAGATGTTCTCAGTGAGGTTTAGATCCTAACTCTTCTATCCAACTCGTTCCTTTGTACCATCTATGGGTAGTCATTTTTGACTTACACAGTCACCACTATTATCTCACAGGCCATGTGCTACAAATTTAGAACAAATTCATTTCTCAAGGTACAGACAAAACATTTCTAAAGCACTGGCCTTGTGTTGCATTTTAAATACAGTCGTGTTGCATAATAATAGGGACATATTCTAAGAAATGTGTTCTTAGGCAATTTTGTTGTGAGAACATCATAGAGTGTACTTACACTTAGCCTACCCTAAACTTATAAAAATATTTTTTCTTTCTTCAATAATAAATTCACCCCCTGCTTGCTATAACATTTTCACTATATAAGCTTTTTAATTTTTTAACTTTTTGAATCATTTGTAATAACACTTAGCTTAAAACATATACAGAAATGCATAAATATATTCTTTATATATTTATTCTATAAGCCTGTTATATTTTTTAATTTTTTTTTCAGATGGAGTCTCACTCTGTCATCCAGGCTGGAGTGCAATGGCACAATCTCGGCTCACTGAAACCTCCGACTCCCGGGTTCAAGCGATTTTCCCACTTCAGTCTCCCGAGTAGCTGGGACTACAGGCGCCCGCCACCACACCCGGCTAATTTTTTGTATTTTTAGTAGAGACAGGGTTTCACCGTGTTACCCAGGATGGTCTTGATCTCCTGGTCTCGTGACCCACCTGCCTCAGCCTCCCATATTTTTTAAGTTTTAATTTTGCTTTTTCACTTTTTAAATTTTTTTGTTAAAAACTAAGACAGAAACATACACATTAGCCTAGGCCTACACAAGGTCAGAATCATCCATATCACTGTCTTCCACCTGCACATCTTGTCCCACTGGAAGGTCTTCAGAGTCAATAACACGTGTGGAGCTGTTATCTCCGATGATAACAATGCCTTCTTCTGGACACCTCCTGAAGGACCTGCCTAAGGCTGTTTTATCATTACCTTTCTTAATATAAGTAAAAGAGTACACTCTAAGAGATCAAAAGCATAGTGTAGAAAATATACAAACAAGTAATACAGTTGTTTATTATCAAGTATTATATATTTTACATAATTATGTTTGCTAGACTTTTATACAACCAGCAGCCCAGTAGGTCACACCAGCATCACCACAAACTCAATGAGCTACAATGTTACAATGGCTATAGCATCACTAGGCCATGGGAATTTTTCAACTACATTATAATCTTATGGAACCACCATCATATAGGCAGTTCATCGTGATCAAAACATTGTTACATGGTGCATGACTGTATGCTCAAATAAAGTGTAGCATCTGACCAGTACAAAATACATAATAGATTAATACATAGAAGATAAATGACAAGACAGATTAGATAGATAGATGACACATAGATGATGATGATGTAGATAGATAGATAGATAGAGAGACAATATATAGAAAGAAAAATCAGCCCAATGTAAACCTACTACAATCAGCAGCACCTCCTTCTCTCTTCCTGTCTCTCTCTCTCTCTCGCTCTCGCTCTTTCTCTCTCCCCTGTTTACCCCCAGGTTCTGTCTGTTTTAATTTTAATTGCCATTTAGCCAAGATTTCATTCTTGCCTGGTCCCCGCAAAAATTATAAAGTCATTTTAGGCCCTCTCAGTCCCCTATTTTATTATAATCATTTACAATAGGTGAGCCATTTTTGTAGGTGAAAAATAAATAATTTCCTATGGTTCCAGCTAATATTTACATACAGGCTCACACAATTATTTCACACATATCATCTCAGATACTTTTCCCAGAAATGCTGAGTAGGGCCACTGTGATTGCAGACTTCTACTCATGGCCCTGAAGCAATCCTCTCCCCCTGAGTAGGGATGGGACCCGGAGATTTACTTCTAATGAATAGAATGCAACAGAAGAAACAAGATGTCATTGCATCTTACATGGTCAGGCTAAAGAAGATTGTGATGTGGGCCTTGCATGGACTCACCACCTGCCGTGTTGTGAGCTGAGTGTGGGGAGCTACCTGACAGGGAATCGAGGGTGGTCTCTGTCGACAGCCAGTAAGGAACTGAGACCCTCAGTCTCACATCCCCAAAGGAACAAACTTGTAATGATCAGGCTGGTGTGTCCTTATGGCCAGGCTACAGTCCCCATGATTTGATATGACCCTAGCCTAGGTGTTGCTGTGAAGCTATTTTGTAGATGTGGTTAACATCTACAATCAGTTGACTTTATACAAGAGAGGTTATCCTGGATAATGTGGGTGGTCCTAAGCCAATCAACCAGAAGTTCTTAAAAAACAAAATTGCAGCCCCTTTGAGAAATAAGAAATTCTACCTGCAGACTGCAGCATCGAAAGGATTCCTGTCTGCCCTTCCTGATGGCCTGCCCTGTGGGTTTCAGACCTGTCAGGCCAATAACTATAATTGCACAAGCCAATTCCTTGCAATAAAGACATCGAGGTAGAGCTACAAATACAGATATGGATAGAAATACATCTCCTGCTGGTGCTGTCTCTCTCTGATAGAGTCCCAACTAATACAGAACTAAGTCCTGCCAACAACACCAAGTGTGCTGGGAAGAGGACCCATCCCCAGTCAAATCTTCAGATGAGACACCAGCCAACACTTTGTCTGCAGCCTTGTGAACAACCCTGTGCCAGAGACACCCCACTAACCATGCCTAGAGTCTCAAAGACACTCTGCAATGATAAATGTTGGTTTAAGTTGCTGGAGTGGTAATTCATTACATAGCATCAGCTAACTCATGCAGCCATCACTGAAGCTCGTGCAGGACGTCCCCTTCCCAAGGACACCCAGCTGAAGAGCCAGAAAAAAAGGATGCTTTTCTTTTTTATGCACAGGTGGTCTTATGGGACAACAGTGGCCCTGGGTGGAAGGTAAGGAAAGGATAGTTATCTTTATTTTGCTGATAAAAAAAAAAATTTGCAGAGGCCTAGTCTCAGAGAGATTAAGTCTCTTGGTTAAAGTTCAAGGTCCAGGGCTAAGACTAAAACCAATGGTCAGTTTGCAGCCTGGATTTCTGCCACCTGATTTTTTTGCCCTGTGTCCTTAGTATTCTCTATAGCACGCCATGGTCCCCACTTTTCCTGGTTTGCAGACGGTCACCTTCTTGGCCTTCTTGTCCTGTCCTCATATGGCAGGGAGAGAGGTCATTTCTCTTGTGTTTCTTCTTATAAGGGCACTTATTGCATTTATGAGGGCTCCACCCCCATAACTGAATTACCTCCCAAAGGCCCCATCTCATAATATCATTACACTGGGGATTAGGGCTTCAACATGTGAATCTGCAAGGGGCATATTCAGACCATAACAGGCCTCATCTCTGCGTCCTACCACTTTGGACTCAGTGCTCCTGCTGTGTTGAACCTCATGCCCTTCCCCAGCCCCCTGCTTCAGCTCCTCACCCCCTTGCTTCTTTACACACGCTGGCCTCTCTCCATGGAGCCCCCTTCTCCTCCCATGTGACTAGATCTTACTTAGGTTTCAGGTTAGACTTCACTTTCTTTGGAAAGCTTTCCTGGCCTCTCAAGAATACTGTTGGAGGCCAGGTGTGGTGACTCATAACTTTAATCCCAGCACTTTGGGAGGCCAAGGCGGGTGGATCACCTGAGGTCAGTTTGAGACCAGCCTGGCCAACATGGCGAAACCCCATCTCCACTAAAAATACAAAAATTAGCCGGGCACAGTGGCACATGCCTGTAGTCCCAGCTATTCAGGAGGCTGAGGCAGGAGAATCGCTTGAACCCAGGAAGTGGAGGTTGAAGTGAGCCAAGATCGCACCACTGCACTCCAGCCTGGGGGACAGGGCAAGATTCTGTCTCAAACAACAACAACAACAACAACAACAAAAACATTGTTGGTGCCCTCTCTGTGTACACCCACTTGCACCCGGCAACATCATGTGGCATTGTAAAGTCCTGTTTACAAACAGAAAATAAGTTTCTTTCTTAAACAGAAAATAAGTTCATGACACCAGGAACTGTGGTGCATGATAAGCATCCAACTAAAATATGCTGATGAATGCTTAGCAAGTGCCAGTCAGTACGCGACTGGAAGTCTGAGCATAGAATTACAGCATGCCTCCTTTAAGGTGTACACCTTTGGGTCTGTTTTTGAATTCTAGGCTTTAATGCAGTAAAGTTGAAGTTAAAACTCCAGGGTCAATTTCTAGCTGTAGGACTTGGGCAAAAAAAGTAAACTTTCTGAGCCTCTGGATGGAATGGTTTTCTCTACTCTTATATAGTCTTAACTAGAGTCTTCTCTGACATATGGCAGGAGCAGCAAATAACACAGAAAGGATTTTTGTTGTTGTTGTTTGTTTTTTTGAGACAGAGTCTCTCTCTGTTGCCCAGGCTGGAGGGCAGTGGTGCAATCTCAGCTCACTGTAACCTCCGCCTGCCAGGTTCAAGTGATTCTCCTACCTCAGCCTCCTGAGTAGCCGGGATCACAGGCATGCACCACCATATCCAGCTAATTTTTGTATTTTTAGTAGAGATGAGGTTTCACCATGTTGGCCAGGCTGGTCTTGAACTCCTGACCTCAGGTGATCCACCCGCCTCAGCCTTCCAAGTGCTGGGATTACGGGCGTGAGCCACCGTGCCTGGCCAAGGTTTTGTTTTTCAATGTAACATCTTATGCACTATTATTTATTGTGGCATTCAATATCCAGAAACAGCTAAAATTACAGACATGAGTAGGAAGGCCTTGTTTCTGATGCCATTTCTTGTGGACAAGGCAGCTGTGAGTGCCTTTCGTCCTCTGTACAATAGAAAGGTTGGGCCAGGGGATCTCCAGGGTCCCTCCCCTGTCTGACACTCTTCTTTCTTTCCTGAGATGAGCAAGCATTACCCAAAGCACCGCTGCTAAAAGCACTAATAGAAATATTCTCTTAAGGGAGGCACTGCCAGGTTCTCATCACTGAAAGGAATCTAATTGTTGCGTTCCAGTCTCCATCTGCACTGACAAAGAACAGAGCCCGAAAAAAGCCTGCAGGGCCACAGCACTGTTCAAACAACCATAGAATAAATACATTCAAACAACCAGAGAACAAACAGACACATCTGTGATCCGAGAGCTGGGAGAGGCCTGCCAGGGACAATGTTCCTGGCCACGGATGCCTGGCGAAAAGAATGTTTCGTCATGGTTCAGAGGCGTAAGTCTGAACATGTAAACCGCAATTACCTAGAATCCTAAAGACGGTCATAAGTGCATTGTTCTCGTGGTTTTCTGCCAAAGCAATTCCTCCCTGTATCTACCTGATGGTTCTCATAGGATAGCACAATCAAATAAGGACCTCATGACAATGAGAGGGCATTTCTTTGTTCAATCATTATGCTTGTGTGGCTAGAGAAAGTCATTAGGCCATGTAGAGAGAATGGTTGATGTCATGGTTTATTTCTCCTTTGGCTTTCTTAATAATCGAATGCAGGCCACTTGTGTCTGTTGTAAAGTGGGGATAATTCTAGTAGCTATTCAAATGGCATGAAATGATATATGTCCCCACATTCATTCTTCCAAGACACTGTGTGACAGGAGGCAGGTACCGCTGCTCTCTTTCCTCACACCCTTTCCTGGCTGGAGCCCACTCAGCAGCCCCTCCACCAGGTAGTCCTCGCCAGTGCAGTCACAGACCTACCCTCCAGCTCCTAAAGTCTAACACTCTCAGACTCAAGTCCTTCAAACCACAAGCTCATCCACTTGTTCAGAAAAACGGATTGCTGGGTGGGAGGCACCGCTGTAAACGCTGTGTAGATGCCATGGAGTGTAGACAGGAAGGCAGTGTTTGCACTCATGGAGCTTACAGTCCACAGGGAGAGACAAGAGATGCGTAAGTGTCCAGTAAAACGTGGGCAGGGATGAGTGACATGAAAAAAATAGAGCACACTGAAGGAACAAACAAGGGGGGGTACAAGTACTCACAGAGGAGGGAGGCTGTTAGGAGAGGAATTGCATTCCCCCAAGATCCATATGTTGAAGTCCTGACCCCAGCACCTCAGAATGTGACTGTATTTGGACACATGGCATTTAAAGTAGTAATCAAGGTAAAATGAGGTCGTCAGGTTGGGCCTTGACCCTATCAAGACAGGTAGGTGTCCTTGTAAGGAGAGGAGATGAGGACACAGACAAGAAGAACGGCCCCATGAGGACACAGGGGGAAGATGCCATCTGCAAGCCCAGGAGAGGGGTCTCAGGAGGAACCACCCCTGTGACAGCTTGATCTGGGACTCCAGCCTCCAGGACCGGGAGAGAACTGAGGTCTGTTGTTGAAGCCGCCTCGTCTGTGGTGCCCTGTTATGGCATGAGAGGCACCCACGGGAAGGTCCTGGGGAAACACACGACAGTGACGGGGCTGGAGGGGTTGGGCTGGCTGGAGGAAAGCATAAGGGCCGCTGTGTGCTGGCCCAGGAGTGAAAGGCAGGGTATGGTGGGGAGTTACAGGGGCATTCAGGAGCCAGAGGTAATCTTGCGAGTCACGGTAAGGACCTCACGGTCACATTGAAGGTAAATAAAAACTTCTAGAATGATGAGCAGCAGTGGTCCATGATCTGATTCATGCATTTCAGAGATCACTCCGTGCAGATCAGGCCACACACGAGTCAGAGAACGCACAGGGAGGCTCACTGGGAGACTCCTGCGGAAGTGCAGGTGAGGGATGACGGCCGCCTGGGTGGGGAGCTGGGGGCAGTGAAAACGGCCCGATTTAGGCTCTTCTCCCCCGGAGGAGGCTCGGGATCTGCTGCTGCAGGATGTGCAGGAAAGACAGGAGGCAAGGCGAACTCCTCAGCATGAGGCATTGGCAGCAGAAATACGGAGATAGCAGAGAGGCCAGTCTGAAGGGGAAAAGTGAGAGTTCAGCTTTGCCCATTTTACATCATAGTGATGCTGCTGAACAGGAAGTGGGATATCTGGGTTTGGGGTTCAGTGAAAGGTCAGAGGTCGTGGCTCATATTTGGGAGCCATCGACATAGAGATGGAATTGAAACTCATGATGTTACAGGTTGAATTGTGACCCCTGCCAAAAAAATTCATCTGCTGATGTCCCAACCTCCAGTAGGGTCTCTGAAGAGATTGTAATCGAGTTAAAATGAGGTCAAGAGGATGGGCCCAGATCCAATGTGACTGGTGTCCTTATAAAATATAAAAGGAAACGGAGACAGAAACACACAAAGGAGAGGCCATGTACAGAGACAGGAGGAAGGCACCATCCACACCCCAAGGGAAGAGGCCTCAGGAGGAGCCAGCCCTGCTGACACCTTGATTTTGGACATTTGGCCTCCAGGACTACGGGAAGAGAAACTCCTGTTGTGTTTCTTTTCAGCTGGATGGCTTGTGTTCCGTTTCCCCAGCCCTTAGACAAACACACACATGCAGAGACAGGTGCTCTGACTGGGAGGCAGTGCTATGGCAAGTGGGAGACCTGGGGTCTCAGCCGGGGGCCTCCACCATGGGAGGGCGGGACGAGGAGGTAGAGTGAGCCAAAAAGAGTGAAGGGAGCTGCTGGGAGGGGAGGAAAGGCTGCAGGCTGAGATGTCCTGGAGCCAGGAGGGTGCAGGAGGGAGCAGGGCAGGCTCCAGTGCCAGGTGCTGCCAAGGCCTGGCCAGGCAAGCACCCAGGGTGACATGGTGCTGACCCAACCCAAGCGCTGTGGGGCCCCCAGAGCTATTTCAGGGCCATGGCGGGGGAAAGGAGAGGGGGACTGAAGTGGCAGTGGAGGGGAAGGCCACTCTTGGGAGGAGCTTTAGCCTTAAGGGAAAAAAGAGAAAGAGGCACTACTAGAAAAGAGAAAAGTCCAGCAAGTCATCTTTGAGAGAGGAGGCTTGTATGCTGAGGAAAGTTCTAGAAGGGAGGAGTGGCCATTGGGGGAAAGGAGATGATGGTGGGCATGGAGTCCCGGAGGAGGGAGCAGCCAGTGAGAAAGGACCCAGGGCCCAGGGCCAGGGGCAGCCCCCACCTTGCCACAGGTGGATGGCAAGGCCAGCTGGTGGGGAGGGAGCAGGAGGTACCCTCATCCTCTGAAGCTGCACCACCCCCCGCCCACCTTCAGGATCCACCACTTCCCCACACACAGTGCTGCACCACTCCCTCCCCGCCGCCGCCAACTCCAGATTCATTTCTGAGCGGGCCCTGGATGCAGCCTGCCAGAAGCGTCCAGGGGCAGATTTCCAGGCCTGCAGTACTACAGGAACGGTGACCCATGCATGATGAAGTCAGAAACATACATCGGTTTCAGACCTTTATTTCCACTTAAATGAAACTTTGAAAGATCGAGGAGCCAATCTGTACCGCAAAGACAAGTTACCATCAAAGACTCTAGAAGTACAATCGTATCAATTCACAAGACTTGATTTCTTCAAGTTAAATGATAGCTTTTAGTTAAAATATACCTGAGAGAAGAAAAACTCCAAAGGATGCCTGCCTCATAATCCGCCCTGGACTTGTCATTCCCAACAGGACACCTCAATGGACACTGCCCCACCCCATTAAGACTCTGAAGCATAGGGTCCCATTGCTTTGCTTCCGAAATCCAAGGGGAACAAGAAGTACCCATCTCTTACAAAAATAAGCAGCTCAACATTGTTCAGTATATTTTTCTACACATAGAAAATCAAAATAAATTTTTAAAAATATTTTTCCAGGTACAAAATAAATATAGAAAACATCAATGTAAAAACAAAAGGATTGTCCGATTCAAACCACACCTTGCCAAATTTTCAGTAAGAATGAATTATCACATCAATCGACAACCTAAAACTCACCCAGTTAAGTGCATTATTTTCATAATTTAATTTTTGTTAAAAATGATTTTGAAACAATATCAAGTACATATACCCATTTCCAAAATATGATGACATAAGAGTCTAGCAGATCCCCCTAACATACAAGGAAATGACAGTTTCAGATATCATTCAGTGACATGTAAATTTAATTTCGTATTTTTTAGGAAAAGCAAAATTTGACCACAAAGTCTCCTCCGGTTGCATTAAGTAATTTCCAGTCACGGTAGATTTTACTGACGTCTTATTTGATCAGGTAAAACAAGTCACCTATTTCCCATCTGATACCTTCTGGAGCAGAAATCAACCTAGTATCACTATGTCTTTGGCTTACCGCTTCGGGGACCAAAGGACTGGACCCCTGAGCCAACAGACCTCACGCTGGTTTCACTGGTGGGAGGGTCTGAGCCTGGCTGTGTCCATGCCACACTGGCCAACTCAACTCTGCGTTTCTTTGACCAGTGAATGGAGGTAGAAGAGATGATGTGAAACAGTGTGACACAAAACGTTGCATTTGGCTATGGAGGTCATTTTTCTGCTCGTATTTAAAAGTGATTGTGTCTGATAAGTAGGAAGATCATTTTTTAAATTAACTAAAAACTATTTTTTTGTTTGTCAGTCTTCCGATTGGCAGGTGCCACGATGCAATCCAACTTCCTCCTTTTGGCGTGGCTCTTTGCCCTGTGCGGAGGGTGGACAGGTTCCCTTCAGCTTCAAGACCAATCTAAGAGCAAGAGGTCCATTCCTAGCACTCAGATTTCAACAGCAGGAAAACAGACAGAAGCTCATGCCTCTACGTTCCCAGGGGCCACACGCTGCAACTCCTTCTCTCTACATTCCCAACAGAGAATGTAAGCACCTTTCATATCCCAGAGACATAGTTAAGAGTTTACTTCAAATACACCTCAGCCCATGATAATGTTTCCTAGTATTCACATATAGATTCTGGGGTTATGTAGAACGAAACAGAAATAAAAACAAGTCCCAACAATAATGAATAAAAGAGGCTTCAGGAATTGGTGTTCGAAGGAACCTTACAGCTCACTCCCAGGCCACCCTTCTTTCTTGTGATGGGAGTTGCCTTGTGGGTACCTGAATACCACCTTTGAGAGATCCCCTTAGAACCCAATAGATAATTATCAAGTATCTACTCTCCAGCAGGCACCATGCCAGAGACCCAAACAGAGAGAGGAATCAGGCTGGAAGAACTTTAAAAATCTGCCAGGAGAGACACAGCTATGGAAATTGCTATAATGTCCGTTCTGATATAACAAATGCTGAAAATTAATTATTTAAAAAAATGTTACGAGAAAGCAAATACTTCCTGCTATGGTTTGAAAGTGTCCCCCAAAGTGCTTGAGTAAGGAAACTTAATCCCCAATGCAACAGCGTTGAAAGGTGGAACCTTTTATGAGGTGGCTGGGTCAGGAGGGTTCTGCTGTCATGAATGAATTAATGTTATTATCAGAGGAACGTCAGTTATTGCGAGAGTGATTTTATCAAAGCAAGTTTTGCTCTTTTGCCCTCCCGCCCACCATGACACGGCACGAACGCCCTCACCAGAGGCCAGTGCCAAGCTCTTGGACTTCCTGGCATCTAGAACTATGAGCCAGATTAATTTCTATTGTCTATAAATTGCCCAGTCTGTGGTATTCTGCTACAGCGACACAAAGCAAACTAAGACATTTCCAAATGGAGAACATGGAGAAAATGTAAACACTGTCTCAACTGTTTTTAAAATGAGGGTGCATGGCAGCTGTTATATTAAATCAGGCTTGTTAATTATTTAATCTATCACAGAGTCATAGACTCTTGGCATGGAGGGCCCATGAGAGTCACCAAAGCCTGGCTTTTTTTTTCTTTTGGAACTAAAAGAATTATCAAGTGTAATAAAAGTGTATCAAGGATTCTAAATACTATTGCCTCCCCAGTTCTTGCTTGTAAAAAACACATAGATACTCAATGGGCTGGTTGATCTCTTTCACCTTCACTCTTTCTAAATGTTCTGCCTGAAAGTTGGTGTCACATCCTTCAGAGATGTCTGGAACTGTGGACCATGCCTGCAGCTGGCTTCCACCTTACTGAACATGGGTGTGTGGCACATAGCTGTCATATAACAAACGTGTGACTGATTGTGCAAAGCTGAAAACGAGTGAGGCCCTCAACTCCACCCTGCTACCCCAACAGCTGAGGAAGGCAGTGGGGGTGCCTGCTGTTTTACAGCCCAGGTAGAATTAAACTGCCCCTTGCTCTTTCACTGCCCTTCATGAACAAGGGCAGGGCAGTTAACATTGTTCAGAACCAGCTTCCACTGAGCATGGTATCTCTAATTAGAGCCATGGATCTGTCTGTCTGTCTCTCTCTCCCATAGACACACACACACACACACACACACACACACACACAGTCTGAGTGTGGAGCCCCCAGGCTTGTTTTGCAAGGGCATTAGATAGGGAGACAGACAAAGTGGGCTGGACTGAAGAGTTTATTTTCCGAAGCCAGACATTTGTTTGGGCTGCCACCTGGAAACTTGAGTGACCTCAAGAGAGGGCTGGCCAGGACAGGACAGGTCAGGGGATCCAGCTAAACAGGAAGTTCTTGGGAAAGACACAGATAACTAAGCACCAAATCCCAGGAAATCAAACAGGCCCAGGAAGGGGCAGACTGAGACTCATGTCAACACTTGGAAAAAACGTGGCAGCAGACAGGAAAAGGGGCCAGATGGCACACTCCTTGGGCAGGGCTGGTCCCAAGCTTCCTGTGAAAGCAGATACATCGGAGGACTCGCCACTGTGCCAAGTGGAGAAAGGCAAGGCTGCTCGTGGGAGGCAGCATTTGGAGGCCAAGGGGCTGTGTCTCCACCACGTCTGAGCCCCCAGGGAAGTCACTGAGTCACTCTGACCCTCAGTTTCCTCCTCTTAAATCCAGGGGCGTAATTATAAGAATGGCGCCCTCCAGAGGCTGCCGTGGGGTTTCAGTGAAACAGCAGGTATGGATGGACACGGCTTATGATGCTCACAGAGAAGGCACTGGGACGCTTCTTTATTCAGCTGTCAAGGGAGCAGGTGCCCCGACAGTCTTCTCAGCATTGTGTATTTACCCAGTGAAAGCTCTGTATGCGAAACCCACGGCCTCGAACCTCAGCTTGATCCTCATTCAGGATGTCCAGTCAAAGCACTGAGCACCCAACCAATGAACAAATAAAAGAATGAATGTCTGACATGGGATTTCTGATGCCAGCTTTTAATCCTGGATGTGCCACTCACTGAAGGACTTAGCAAAGTCACTCCATTTTTCTGAGCTTTGGTTTTCCTATCTGTAAAAGGAAGGTTTTCTCTAAAAATTAAAAAAATAATTAAAAAAAACTGTACATAATTTCTAAGGCATCTTCCAGCTCCAATTTCTTGTACCTCGTTCGGATTTTCACATATTCTGATTTAAGAGAGTCAAGAACACAGTGCTCTGATTGTGAAGCATCTTATGAACAGAAGAACTTCTCCAAGAGTTCCAGGAAAGATTCAAATGAAGAAAAAGAACAAGAGCTGAAACAAAGCCCTACAGACACAATTGGAAGAGGTCTTGACTGGCACAGAGATCACCAGACACCAGCAGGTACACTGATAGAGAGTGCTGTATACACCACCACAGAATCCACCAAAATTCACAGCCCAAACATTGACTGTAATCATAGGCACCTGCACTGACTGAGCACCTACCATGGGATGTTGAGCAATTTATACTCATCCTCTCATTTAACCCACATGATCATACCACGAGGCGGGAACTACTATAAGTCCCATTCTTCAGATAACAAAACTAAGGCAATTAGAAGGTAAGTAACTTGCCTCTCACGGGACTGTGCGAGGAAGGTAAAATTCAAACCCAGGCAGCCAGACTTCAGAGCGCAGGCCCCGCGCCAGCGAACAGAGCCCGGGGGTTAAGGGTATGCCCAGGGTCCCACTGGAGGGCTGAGGCTGAGCTCTAAATGCACAACAGCTGGGCGCCATGCGCATTTGTCCCTCCCGCATACCTCACTCACACTGATTCAGAGCAGGAGGGGAAAAATGCCTAACACTGAGCACGTGTGAGGATGATGTCACGGGGAGGAGGAGGCTACAACTTCCACTGAGACAACCACTTCACACCTGGGCACCCCACACCACGCCGTCTTAACAAGACCTCCTTCTTCATATCGTTACTCTGCAAACCACACACAGACCAGTCCCCCAGATCAGGGATACGTGGAATATATATCCTGAGTTTGCAGAGGCTAGCTTTGAGCCTGGATCTGCAATGGTGGTGTTGGAATCTCAGGTCACAAAGGCTGGCTTGGTACCAAAGTTTACTAGGATAAGCCTAGACCCTGGGTCTACTTGAGCAAAGTTGTAACCTGGGTCCTCTGCAGCCTGGGGCCGTGGAGGCTTCTCTGGTACCTGGGGTCAGCCCGGTGCTGGGGATAACACTGGTCTCTGGATCTATTTCCCCCAAATCAGGAAATAACCAAGCAAACCCGTTGCTGCTAAGCAACCACTGCAGGCCATTAGACACAACATCGCGATGGCAGCCCACACATTCAGCTTGCACCCAGTGCTACGCACAGCCGTGCCAAGAACTCAGTGGGAATTATCTTAATTTCCACACCTCTGACAACCTTCTGAGGTGAACACTATTATCATTCCATTTTACAGAGGTGCGGAGACAGGTGCAGAGCGAACGACCACCTGGGGTCCACAGCTAGCAAATTGCAGAGCCAGGGCTCGAACCGGGAGGCGGAGGCTTCAGTGGAGATGTAAATGGAATGGGGCCTCCCTAAGTGGGTCGCCCAGCACTGGAAGTGAGGTCTCCTCTTCCCCCATTAGTATCCTCCCATGGGCCCTCTTCCCCAGCTTCCTCACCAGGTAGGCAGTAACCTGGTGTCCCAGTTACCTCCTTACCTGGTGGGTCTCTATTTTCCATGGCTCCTGCCACCATGGAAGCTGGAGGTTCTGCAAGGCTGTACGTCAGTACGGTTTCTACAGGTGCAGAGGGCTAGCTGTAAAGACAGCGGACAGAATCCACATTCTGCACTTCCAGCTACTGTAGCTGCACAACCTTGGGGTGTGCACACACACACAATGCTTCCTGATTCTTACCATTCCCAGGGGCCCTTCTCATATTTGTTAGCTGAAATTTAAAGCTTAGGAAGGAATTTTAATAAATTGCTTTTGAAACCAAAGTAAACATCGGGATAATTTTTTGCACAAAAATAACCACACTCAAGGGGATCAAAAACTCGCATGAAAATTAATTAATTTTGCTTTCCAAGGCCATCTGGGCCCTCCGTGCCAGTCTTTCGGGATAACCGGTGCAGCACCCGGTGCCCAGCGGGAGCTGGAAATCACCAGTCAGACCTCTCACGGACGGCATGGCCAAAGTTAACTTAGCAAATTGAGGGCACTGCGAAGCTCATTAAATAGGCAACGACAGTTGAAGCAATGAGAATTGCTGCTCTTGACCATGCTCACCCTCCTGCAGCCTGCAGGGAGGTAGCCTTGGGGCTCACTGACCCTATGCCAGGAAGCTCTACCCTCAGGACAGGGTGCCAGAGGGCAAGTCACTGGCTTCCCTGGGCCTCTGAGTTTCCTAATCAGATTTGCTGTTTTTAAAAATTACTCTAAATGTCAAGTGGAGGACAGATTGGAAAGTGGCAGGGCCAGGCCCGTGGGACCAGTTAGGAGGCAGCGGCTCAAGTCAGGCTGAATCCAGACAGGGGCCTGGCCGAGGTTAGCATGGTGGATGCGAGATATGGGGCTCAAGGACAGAAGGCCTGGCAAGTTATTATTGACTTGGATTTTTCTTTCCTCTCTTTTCACACAGTGTATTATGTGGTTACAATGGTGTGTTTGAAGAGGAGCAGGAATTAAATACAGTTAGGGTTTTGGGTTTTTTTAAAGGCATGGAGGATGCTACCAGGCTGAAGAGTCAGGAGGTCTGGCCTTCCCACTGCTGCTAAATGCTGAGCTGTAGCACAAATTCTTGAAACAGGGGTGGGTGGGGTGGCACACACCTATAATCCCAGCACTCTGGGAGGCTGAGGCAGGTAGATCACCCGAGGTCAGGAGTTCAAGACCAGCCTGGCCAACATGGTGAAACCCTGTCTCTACTAACAATACAAAAATTAGCTGGGTTGGGGGCACATGCCTATAATCCTAGCTACTCGGGAGGCTGAGGCACAAGAACCCGGGAGGCAGAGGTTGCAGTGAGCCAAGATTGCACCGCTGCACTCCAGCCTGGGTGACAGAGTAAGACTCTGTCTCAAAAACAAACAAAACAAAACAAAAAATAAGAGTTTGCATGAGAGTGTAGATGAGACAGGACTGGCCAGGTATCAGGCTGGAGGACAGGCACACAGACTGTGCCGTGTGATTCTGTCCACCCTGCACTGTGTGAGGTATTCCATTTTGGAAGAAAAGGGGTGAAGAGCATGGCTGTGGAGCACTTCTTGGTTTTCAGGTCACAGAGTCGCACCCATTTCCTACTTACTGACTCACGTGAAACCACAGTGTTGGCTGGCTTTGAAAAATATTTGATTTTTTTTCAGTCCTGGTTCACTCATTCCCTTCTAAAAACCACCTACCATACCGATACATTCAGTTCCACTCAACAAATGTTTATTGAGCATCTACTATGTGCTGGGACCATGCTAAGAATCCAAGGTGCATCAGTGAAGAAAACACAGAAAGACCCGCGGCCCACACAAAGGTTACATTCAAGTCGGTTGAAACATAAACCATAAAATATAGATATGTTATAATAGATAGATATTATACGCTTTGTTAGAAATTGGTAAGTGCAAGGAAAACAATGTAAGGTATGGGGCATGGGAGTGAGGTGAGTTGCATTTTCCTACAGGGAGGTCAGGGTAGGCCTCACTGAGGTGACATTGACCAGATGTCAACCAGGCAAAGGAGCAAGGCATGAGAGCACCTGCAGAAAGGGCACTTCCGGCAGAAAGGACAGCCAGCGCCAAGGCCGACGGGCATGGGCAGATAAGGGTAAGGGGGCTGCTGTGGCTGGAACAGACTGCTGTTCAGAAACAACAGGCCAGAGTGAGCGAGCAAAGGGACGCGATTAGGGAATCACAGGCAGACAATGGTATGAAGCATGTGGCTTTTATCCTTAATATCCCTGGCGATGGGAAACCACAGTTTTGAGCAGAGAAGTGAGATTTTCAAAGGATCACTCTGGATGCTGCTGGGAAGAGACTGAAGGATGCAACGATGGAAGCCTGGGGAGGGTCTGGAGGTGGCTGCACGAATGCAGGTGAGAGGCGACGCAGGCTTGGACAAGGGTGGTCACAGTGGAGGGGCGGGAGGCAGCTGGCTCCTGGAGATAATTTGAAAGTAGTTCCCACAGTCTTTCCTGATGCACCAGATGGGAGAGGAGTCAGAATGGCTCCAGGGCTTCCCACTTGAGCTGCAGGAAGATGGAGTGGCCATTACCTGAGACGGGAATGGCTGCAGATGGGGTGGATGTGGGGCAGTTAATCAGAAGGTCAGTGTTGGATTTGTTCACTATGGGAAATCAGGTAGGCAGTGGATTGAAGAGCAAGAAAGAGTTCTACACGGGAGATAAATGGAAACATCATCAACATATTTAAAGCCATGAGACAGGGTGGGCCCCTCGGAGGACTGGGTATAACCAGGGAAGAAAGGGGGCCCCAGGCAGAGCCCAGGAACCTCCAGCACGGCATGGTCAGAGCAAAGAGAAGGAGCAAGCAGAGGAGATGGAAAAGCCGAGCAGCAAGGAGGAGGGAGACCAAGAGCACCCGGCGTCCTGGAAGCTGGTGATGAGGACTCGCCATGTCAAGCAGGATGAGGATAAGAACTGCCCACAGCACCCAGCCACAGGAGGTCACGGGTGCCCTGAGAAGGGCCATCTGGGTGGAGTGAGGGTGCAAAAGTCTGATGAGACGGCATTTGGGAAAGAAGAGAAGGATTAGGATGAGGCAACAGACAAGTAAAACTCTCGTGTGGGGTTCCACCAGAAACGCAACAGGATGGGGCAGTGGGAGGGGAAGAGGGTCAGGGAAGGGGTTGGGGAAGGTGGTGGTCGTTTCTGGTTGGGTGGGAAATGGCAGTGTGTCTGTGCGCTTCTGGGATGATCCAGCAGGTGGCAGGACGAGAGTGAGCTGCATCAGGAGTTGTGGAAGAAGAGCTGGAGTCAGTCCAATAGCAGGGGTTCTGGCGCCACGGGGGCCAAGTGGCTCCTGCCACAGTCACAGGAGAAGGCAGAGTACAGGGGTCTGGGGGCTGGGAGATAGGTGTGTGTGGTTGGGGGAGTCTGAGGAGGCGCCCCAGAGAGGCAGTGGGAGCAGCCAATGAAATGAACTCCCGCAGTTCGTCAGCAGGTGGCTGGGGAGGCCACAGGGCAGCTTAGGGTCACCCCGTTTCTACCACTTTTCACCTATGTAACCTCGAATGAGTTTTTTGCCCTCTCTCTCTCTGCCTCAGTTTCCTAATCTGTAAACCTGAGCAACTGGGGGTCCCTGCCCCCGGAAAACTCATTGACAGCATGTAGACGAGGCAATACCTATGCAGTCCCTAGCTCAGCATCTGCCCATCAGAATCCTTCCTCTCTGGGTGCCTGCAGTGAAGCCCCGGCCCGGCCAACCTGGGCCTCTCCAGTCCCATTCTGGAGCTAGCACTGGGTGTTCCTGGGGAAGCACCGCTTGGTCTCCTCATTCATGCTTTCACGTCGTTTCTCACTCTCACATCCAGACAGACAGCACCATGAAATCCATGCTGAGCTGGAACCCGCCTTCTGCAACACACTAGCTGGGCAGGTCCTGGCAAGTTGTTAGGTCTCTCTGGGCCTCGTTTGCATCTCACATAAAAGAGGAGGCAGGACTGAATGAGCTCTAAGGTTCCTTCAAGTTCTAGATTCATGTAATCATGTCTTCCTCAAGAAAAAGAATTAGTCATTGTGTAAAGAAATACACACCTGTAATCCCAACTACACACTGGCTGAGGCAGGAGGCTTGTTTGAGGCTCGTTGAGTTCAAGGCTGCAGCGAGATCAGGCCACTACACTCCAGCCTGGGTGACAGGGTGAGACCCTGTCAGAAAAAAAGAAAAGAAAAAAAGAGGGGAGGGGACAGGAGGGGAGGGGAAACAATGGGGAAAACAATGGGTCTCAGAGAAAATCCTTTAAGAACACACAGAAGCAGTAGAGAGAGCCCACACCTGTCCTCATTTGTCCCTGGAGCTGTGGGACGATGCTGTGAAGACCAGACCCAAAGCCAGTCACACAGAGGTAGCAGCTGGACAGGCCTCGCCGACTGAGACCAGTGGCCACACAGACACACACCTGACAAGACAGACCATGAAACACAGACCCAGGCCTACTGCCTGGTCTTCTTCGGCAGACGACTTCTCCCTCAAAGCACAGTCATCTTCAGAATGAGAGGCAGCCCATCCTATGGAACCGAGGGGCGTGGCTCTTAAATTTGGGCTTCAAAAGACAAGCTCAGTCCCTGATTTTTTCCACCTGAGAAGGAGGCTTTTCTGAACATGACCCAGTGCGTTCAGAGCAGCCAGGATGAGGAAACACATCTACAAAGCAGCAGCATAATCCAGACACAAGAAATGGTATGCAAAATAGGATATCAGACGGACTTTTGCAACTGAACATGGTCAAAACCATTTTGCAGCAAGTAACTTTTCCTGAGTTCAAGTAGGAGTTGAGTCCAACATTTATATGTGACACAGCCATGTGAGGCCTCTTCTCTGAGTACAAAGTAAAGTCTGGTAAAGTAAAAAAAAAAAAAAAAAAAAAAATCATTTCTATAATTAGGAGCAAGATTACTTTGCATGTCACATGACCGTGGCTGAATGGGCAAAACCTCTTACAAAGAAGTGCCTTGGTTTCACACAACCCTGCAAAACAGGCTCGCACAAACCTCTGGGTGGGAGGTAGCGGAATAAACTGAAGGCTAAACACCAAACCACGAAGTTCAGTTGTTACTCGGCCAAATGAGAAATTCAGTGAAGATGAGCTTGGCTCAGGCTTGGGAAGTGGACGCAGGACCACCCCTGCCTCACCAGGGCCCACTCTGGGGCTCTGTGTCCGAAAGGTCCTTGAGAGCATCTTGACTTGACTCCAGCTGAATTCCCAGAAAGCTCCCAGAATCCCGCATGAAACACATCCGAGTTCAACTGTCCTTTGGTTTGAACTGAGAGCCCTAAAGTGCTCCTGGGGCAGCGGCTGGTCCCCACTGATCGAAAACAAGGGACAGTTGGGGTGAAGAAACGAGAGAGCAGCAGATGGCTCAGAAGTGACATGCTGCTCACCAGTGAGGTCAGCAGTGTGGGCAGCCTGTACAGCAGGTCAGACCGCAGTGGTTTCTGAGCCTAATTTATACATTTATAAGAACTCTGCCTAGAGCTGGGCGTTCCTCAGCATGTGAGCTGTATCCACTGCGAGGACATTTCCTGGGATGAAACTTGGGTTGTGTTGAGTACCGAGCCAGTAACATGGACTCGGTCCCAGCTACGTCCAGCCCCGTGAATGAAGGAGCTGCGGTGAATTTGGTCATCCCAGGATTAGCTCTAAAAAGCACAAGGATTGGGAGCTGAGGTGGAGGGGACTCTGGATAGGGACGGAAGGATGCCGACTCGGAGACCTCATCATCACTGTCCCCTCCTAAGGGAGGCAGCACACGGGAGTGATTCAAGTCAGGGGCTGCCCACCAGATTCTGAAAGTGCTCGATTTTCATTCCTGCTCCTATGTCTACTGGCTGTGAGCCTTGGGACAAGTTCCTGTACCTCTCGCAGCTGCTGTTTCCTTACCTGTAAAATTGGGATGGTAACACCCACCGTGTCATAGGATACTAACCCCTGAAATGCGAAAATCCAGGTGTATGTCGAACACTTAGTATAGAGACTGTGCGTGCCCAAGAGACAGGGTGCCTATTATTGCCTGGAACACTAAGTGGGAACTAATCAGTGGCTTCATGGACATTCTGGCGTGGAGTTCAGCACTAAAGAACGGCATCCTCTGTCCCACCCCCTCTTCCAAAATCTTGTAAACACTATCCCCACAGGTTATCTGAAACTTGTCCGGATGTGCCTCTGGGCTCCTCTCAGACAGGCGGACAATCTTTCTCCTGGGAATTCTCTAGAGCCTGCCAGTAGTCCAGGAGAGCCTGGGGCTTGACGAAGTGGCAGGCCACGATCCTCCTGAAGCGGCACACAGAGAAGTGTAAGCCCTCTGGGAAAAAGGTCCGCTGGGAGTGGAGCTCCTCCAATCTGATGTTCAGCCTTTCAAGGCAGAGCCCCACAAACACGTCTTCCAGTTTAATGTACGGGACGCTGTTGGAGACATTGTACACCTGACTCGCCACGTCGCCGGAAAACACATAGGCAGTGCCAGAGCAGAATGGGGGGTACCTGTCCCACGGATACTCAGATTTGCTGACAAACCACTTACTGAATGGTTGCCTGATGGGAAACTCATTGAGTTTCAAGAAGCCAGTGAAAAACCTGGTTGTTCTGTTTTTCTTCAGAAGCAGTTTGGTCAGATAGTCAACATTGATGAACATGTCTGAGTCTGTTTTCATCACAAATGCTGCCTGAGGACAAAAGCGATGGACCCATTCCATGCCCATCATGGTCTTCAGGGTCAAATTGTAATAGACATCTAGGAAATCCTTCTGGATAATGTCCTTGTGTCGCTGGCTCTCCTGGTCCACCTCTTTTGTTTCTGCCGCACTGCTGGTGGTCCCCAGGAGGAAGAACGTCTTCAGCTGCTTTCCCTTCACCATTCTCTCTTTCCCCCACGTCTGCCGGATGGCCATGCGCTCAGCCAACTGTTTGTGGGATGAGGTCACTAGCAGGACAAGGAAGGGAGGTGTCTGACTGCAGTCTGTATCTGGGAGCTTAAGGAAGTGCCCGTCCTCTTTCTTGTAAGTAAAGGACTGTTCTTTGAAAGGATTCAGATTGTACATGCTAAAATACCAACAAAGAGCCCCCAGAACCAGAAGGCAAATATACATCAATCTCATCTTCGGGCAAGCCATCTGAAAGGAACAAAATCCAATGATTAGACCTCAAAAGCATGAGGATGTGTCTAGTTTCATGCTGGAAGGCTGAGGTGGGAGAGGAGACCCGTGTTTTGGAAACTCTAGAACCTCACTGAATACAGAAGTCGGGTGCTGCATGGTTAAACAGTAAAGCACAGAGGTCTGACACCTGCCAGCATCTGTCACTTCATGGTGTAAGATAAAAAGCTCAGAGATTCTGGGCATTGGTCCCGGCTCTGCAGCCCTAAACCTATGGGAGTCACTGATTGCCTGTCTGTAGGGATATGGGACCAGGCCCCTCACTCACTCCCCCCCCAGCTCTGCCGTTCTCTGACTCCATGATGAAGCGCAGCAAAACAAGCTGCGGGTCTGGAAACCACGCTTGCATTCTTCTCTGACCTAATTAAGCAGCATTCCTGCTCCCCAAAAAAAGCAAGTCCAGTGTGCTGATGTGCACAAGTACCTTCAAATTCTGTCTCTGCCAGAAGTATTATTATTTTTTTTTACGTTACTTTTTACAGTCTCTGATCTGATTCTCTCCTCTTCTGCCCACCCGTCTCTGCTATCCTCGGCAAGTTCAGGATCATCCGTGGTAATGTTATAACATTAAGAAAGCGTATAACTCACTTTTTGCTGGGTAAGAGGACCCTCCGGTTTGAAAGCTAAAGCCACAGTGTAAATGCCAGGAGGAAATTTGTTTCAAAGAACTGTCAGTGTAGAGTGCTTCACAATTATCAGGTTCTGGGCTTGGTTTGTTTACCAAAAATGATGATTCTGTCAGGAATCACTAGGAACAAAAAAAAAAAAAAGAGTGTCGTTCAAATCAATCGCGCCTTACCAGCAGGCCTTCACAATTTGCCGTGTCTGTAGTGTCACCTTCCAACCTACTTATGTGACTCTGAGCACGCATTTGAGCCCCCATCCCAGCCTCACTTTTCTCATGGGTATGATCAAGGCAAACAAAGTCCACAACAGTAACAATATGCCAATCCCCTAGAATCCTTCAAGCCTAGAAAGTTAAGAGAGGACCTAGCAGCTTTTCTTTTTCTTTTATTTTTTTATTTATTTATTTTTTTGAGACGGAGTCTCGCTCTGTCGCCCAGGCTGGAGTGCAGGGGCACGATCTCGGCTCACTGCAAGCTCCGCCTCCCGGGTTTACGCCATTCTCCTGCCTCAGCCTCCCGAGTAGCTGGGACTACAGGCGCCCGCCACCTCGCCCGGCTAGTTTTTTGTATTTTTAGTAGAGACGGGGTTTCACCGTGTTAGCTAGGATGGTCTCGATCTCCTGACCTTGTGATCCGCCCGTCTCGGCCTCCCAAAGTGCTGGGATTACAGGCTTGAGCCACCGCGCCCGGCCACCCTAGCAGCTTTTTAAAGAGACACGGTAAACTCATAAATTAGAGTCTCACTTCTCATCCTGATAATTTACCTTATTTACATAACAGAGTCTGTAGGTAATGCTGAGAGAATTTAACACAGATAATAAATCCATTTCTTAACACAATAGCGGCACTTTTAAAATGTCATCCTGGGTGAGAGGACAGAAAGGACAGCAAGAGATGAAAGTGAAAGAGTGAAAAGCGGAGTTCGTTTGGGCTTTTAAATTTTATTTCAGAGACCAGATGTCACTCTGTCTCCCAGGCTGGAGCACAGTAGCACAATCATAGCTCACTACAGCCTTGAACTCCTGGGCTCAAGCAATCCTCCTGCCTCAGCCTCCCAAGTAGCTGTGACCACAGGCGCATGCCACCACACTCTTCTAATTTTGTATTTTTTGTAGACATGGGGTCTCCCTATGTTGCCCAGGCTAGTCTCAAACTCCTGGGCTCACGCAGTCCCCTGCCTCGGCCTCCCAAAGCACTGGGATTACAAGGGCAAGCCACTGTGCCCAGCCAAGAGCTGGTGATTTTGATTTCAAAATTTCACTGTCAAAATTCTGTTCTAAATATATTCACCAAAAGCAACATGAAATAACAATGGAGCTTTCTAGAACCAGCTCGCTCTCCAGAGACTTCTTTACTGGAGGCAAACTACCTGCTCTGCTTGGCACCCCTGGGGAGTTCCTGGTCAGTTCCTGTCCCCAGAAACTTCAGAGAAATCACAGCAGAAGGCAAGGAGGAGACCAGAACTTGTCTGAACTGGTGCTCCAGGTCGCTGCAAAGTTTCTTTCATTTCTTTCTTTCCTTCCTTCTTTCCTTCCTTTCTTTACTTTTCTTTCTCTTTCTTTCTTTCCTTCTCTTTCCTTCTCTTTCTCTCTTTCTGTCTTTCTTTCTTTTCTTTCTTTCTTTCTTTTCTTTCTTTCTCTCTTTCTTTCTTTCTGTCATTATTTATTTGCATGGCTAGGACGTGTAGCTGATCAAGGGGATTGGGGGACTGCTTTCTCCCTGACAATACATTTTACAGAGAAGCATAAAAACCAAGTGCAAGGGAAAGAAGATATTTTTCTACTTTGTTTCCTTGCTTGAATAATTCTGCTCTTTTTCTATGGGTTGCTTTAACAGTAAACCTTAAATTCTCATTCTCTCTGATGTGCCTTTTCTCAGGACCCTTCACAGGGATCTAAATTCCAGGGATGGGCGCTCACCTCATGCAGTGCATTGGCCAAACTGCTTCCCAGGAGGCAGAGCAGGTGCCAAACCCAATTGGCCAAAGCCCCTAGGGTCGCTTGTTTTCATGGGCAACTGAACATTTTTCCTGCCTAAAGTGGAGTTACCAAGAAACCACCACCAGAAGTCACAGCTCGGAATCCTCATACATGAGGCATCTGCATCTTTGGTTGAGTCTGTATTGTGCCTAAAGAGGACCAGGGGGCCAGCCTTCCACTGGAGGAGTCAGGGGTACCTGCAGCACCAGCAGACAGAGCCTGGAAAGGGCAGCCTGTGCCCCCAGATCCTAGCCACCCCAGGCCAGCTGGAAAGCAGAAGCTCTTTGCACAAACTAGCTCTGCCTTACCTGGGACAGAGCCATGAACAGGCACTATCTGTGCTACAGAAGCCCTACCTCCAAACACATCTAGACCCCCAGGCTATGTGGCCTGACCAGCCAGTCAATAATGGAATGGCAGTTTCTCCAGCAGATTCTGCACTCTAGGTGTATTAGTCAGGGTTCTCCAGAGAGATGGAACCAACAGGTTAGTAGATCAATCAAACGATAGGTAGGTAGGTAGGTAGGTAGGTAGGTAGATAGATAGACAGACAGACAGACAGACAGACAGACAGACAGACAGACAGATAGATAGATAGATAGATAGATAGATAGACAGACAGACAGACAGACAGACAGATAGATGAGAAGAAATTTCTTAGGAGAATTGGCTAGCATGATTATGGAGGTTGGGAAATACCGTGAAGGCCGTGCAAGCTGGAGAGCCAGGGATGCCAAAAGTGTGGCTCAGTCCAAGTCCAAGAGCCTCAGAACCAGAGATGCCAATGGTGTAACTATCAGTCCAAGGCCAAAGGCCTGAGAACCCAGAAAGCTGCTTGGTATAAATCCTCGGATCCAAAGGCCAGAGAGCCTGCAGCTCTGATGTCCAAGGGCAGGAGAAGAAGGATGTCCCAGCTCTAGCAAAGAGAGAGGAATTCACATTTCTTCTGCCTTCTTGTTCTAGCTGGGCCCAGTCAATGGATGGCGCCTGCCCACATAGAGGGCAGATCCTCCCCAGTCAGCCCCACTGACTCATAGCCAATCTCCTCTGGAAACACCTTCACAAACACACCCAGAAATAATGCTTTACCAGTTCTCTAGGTATTTATTAATCCAGCCAAGTTGATGCCTAAAAGTAACCATCACACCAGGCTTTGCTCTGTAACTTGTGAGCAATATAGGTGCCAGGAGAGAACCTTGGAACTGAAGGAGATAAATATAGTTCAGAACGTGTAGACCTCCCTTCTCTGCCTCTGCCTGCTGCAGGCTCCTCTGAGTACATCCCATCTGCTGGCTCCTGCCCCCTGCCTAGGTCACCGCCCCACTTCTGGCCATAGTGCCTGAAGGACAAAGGTTATGTCTTACACCCCTCCTGAAACCCCAGAGAGCTGGTTGCTGGGTACATTTTGAATTAAAGTGGAACAAGTAAGTAACACACAAAGCTAGAGCCGTCAGGACAGGGAAAGGCTCTCTAAGGGGAAATCTGGGTAACCGCATCCTACCCGCGCAGGCACGTGCAGCATCCTGGGACTCTCCCCAGGCCAGGTGAGGAGACCTTGCCTTAAGCCTGACCTGAGGCTACAGGGCACAGAGACAAAGGAATCAGAAGTCCACCTCTCTAAGGACTGGAAAACTGAAGGGAGGGTCTGGAAAGTTAAGTTCAAGACGCACCTCCTGGATCTGAAAGGAGAGATCTGGAGTGAAGGGACAATGGCCGAGCCCCACTATGAGACCAGAAAGAGTACGCGAGGACAAAGCACTCAACTCAAGGGGTCTCCAGGGGCTGCGGCCCTCGGTGGAGAGGGAGCTAGTGAGCATCCTGAGCCCTGCGAAGGGCACAGCACCTGCACTGTTCCTTGAAGGGGAGGTGCGATGTAACCAGTGGAACCAAGGGATGGGAATTCCAGACCAAGGAAACCCAGGGAGGGTGCTGGCAGTCCTGAGTGCTAGGGTCCACTGTCAGGACACTCGCTCCAGATCACTGTCTTGTATCCTTGGAGACTCTCACCACTGCACAGGCCTTGGGAGAGCAGAACAGCATCACCAAGAATGCAGAAGGAACAACATCAATGTCCCTGCTGTGTGAACAACCCCACGGTTCTCAAATCCAGTGAATGTCAGCCCGGGAGGCGTGTTTAAAACCCAGGCTGAAAGGTTCCGTCTCACAGAGATTCTGATAAAGCAGGTCTGGCGCCCAGGAATCTATATTTTAACATGTGGTCATTCCACTCTAGGCTGGCCTGGTGAAAAATGCCAGTGGAAACTGCCTGTACAGAGCCGACCAGTAACAGGCACCATGTTATAAACAAGAAGACCCCAGACCACCGTGCCCACCTTAATGTGTCAGTGGATTCGCTGTAGAGACTGAAAATATCCCTTCCCCTGGGGAAGGTGGAAAAGAGCATGACAGGGGTGGACAAGAATGATGCTTCTCCGTCGGAAACTGGGATAGGGTGAACTCCCGCGTCATACATGGCCTGCAGCCTCCCAGCAGCTGACCCCAGACTGACACCAGCCTGGCTGGGCCTTTGGAGGCCTGGGCTTTCTCAGAGGAAAGACATTTTAGGAGGCAAATTTTCCATGAGACTAGTGGAGCTAAGCTGCAGGACGACTCACCCCCACTGTTTTCTTTTTCTTAAAGAGGAATGCCCCCCACCCCAATTGTATAAGCTTCAGACCCCGTAAGACCTAGGCCTACCCCGGCCTCAAGCAGAGAGAATCTCCCAAGTGAGCTGAAGTGAGCAACCAGGGTGACCCTCTAAGTAATTAAGAAGTCACAGGGCGGAGGGAGATTCTCAGAAACTGCCCAGGCCCACACGGTCCTCCCAGCATCCAGCTCCCTGCCCACTGGAGGACGACTGAGCGTCAGTGTTAGAAGCAGAGAGGGGTTTGCAGCTCTTGCAACGTGATGGTGAATGTTATGTGCCAGCTTTTCTGGGTCACTCAGTTGACAGCCTGAACAGAACAAAATGCTGACCCTCTCGTGAGTAAAAGGAAAGTTCTCCTGCCTGACTGCCTGGAGCTCGGCCTTCAGTCTTTTCCTGCCTTCAGACTTGAACTGAAACATCAGCTCTTCCTGGGTCCGGAGCTTGCCAGCTTTTGAACTAGAACTTAGACTACTGGCTCTCCTGGTTCTCAGGCCTTGAAACACAGGCTGGGGCCACACCATTGACTCTCCTGGGTCTCCAACTTGCTGACTGCAGATCTTGGTACTTTCCAGCCTCCATCATTGCATGAGCATTTCCTCATAATAAATTTCTTTCTGTATACAGGCGTACCCAAGAGATATTGTAGTTTCCATTCCAGACTACTGCAATAAAGCAAATATCATAATAGAGCAAATACTTTTATCTCCCAGTGCATATAAAAGTTATGTTCACCTAGAAATACCATTTGACCCAGCCATCCCATTACTGGGTATATACCCAAAGGATTATAAATCATGCTGCTATAAAGACACATGCACATGTATGTTTATTGCGGCACTATTCACAATAGCAAAGACTTGGAACCAACCCAAATGTCCATCAATGACAGACTGGATTAAGAAAATGTGGCACATATACACCATGGAATACTATGCAGCCATAAAAAAGGATGAGTTCATGTCCTTTGTAGGGACATGGATGCAACTGGAAACCATCATTCTCAGCAAACTATCACAAGAACAGAAAACCAAACACCGCATGTTCTCACTCATAGGTGGGAATTGAACAATGAGATCACTTGGACACAGGAAGGGGAACATCACACACCAGGGCCTATTGTGGGGAGGAGGAAGGGGGGAGGGATGGCACTGGGAGTTATACCTGATGTAAATGACGAGTTGATGGGTGCTGACGAGTTGATGAGTGCAGCACACCAACATGGCACATGTATACATATGTAACAAATCTGCATGTTGTGCACATGTACCCTAGAACTTAAAAGTATAATAATAAAAAAAAAGTTATGTTCACAATATACTGGAGTCTATGAAATGTGTAATAGCATTATGCCTAAAAAATAGCATACATATCTTAATTTAAAACACTTTATTGCTAAAAAAATGCTAATGTTCCTCTGATCCTTTAGAGAATCATAATCTTTGTGTTAGTGGAGAGCCTCACCTCAATGTGGATGGCTCCTGACTGATCAGGGTCATGGTTGTTGAAGGCTGGAGTGGTCGTGATAATTTCTTAAAATAAGACAACAATGAAGTTTGCCACATCAATGGACTCTTCCTTTCATGAAAGATTTCTGTGTAGCATGCGATGCCATTTGATAGCATCTTACCCACAGTAGAACTTCTTTTGAAATTAGAATCGATCCTCTCAAATCCTGCTACTGCTTCATCAACTCACTCTACGTAATACTATAAATCCTTTCTTGTCATTTCAACAATGTTCACAGCATCTTCACCAGGAATAGATTCCATGTGAAGAAACCACCTACTTTGCTCATCATAAGAAGCAGCTCCTCATCCACTGAAGTTTTATCATGAAGCCACGCACAGTGGCTCACGCCCGTAACCCAGCACTTTGGGAGGCCAAGGTAGGCAGATCACTTGAGGCCAGCAGTTCAAGACTAGCCTGGCCAACATGGCAAAACCCTGTCTCTACAAAAAATTTACCTGGAGGGTGGCACACACCTGTAATCCCAGCTACTTGGGAAGCAACTGTATTTCTCCTACCTTGCTAGCACGCATGTAAATTAACACACTTTGGAAAGCTGTATATACCTTGGCAGTTTCTGCTGCGGCGAAACGTATGTGCTATGATCTAGCAAATCACTCCTGCACACAGACCCAGCAGCAATTATTGCTTATGTCCACCAAGACACGGTCAAGAATGTTCACAGCAGCATTGCTGATAATTGCCAAAAATTATTGTATCGATCTAGATCCAAACAGGAAAGAAAAACCACATAGTACTTTGACCAGGTAAAGTCAAATACAAAGAATCATTTACTATAATAAGGAAATGGAGTAATGAGAGACTAACAGTAATAAAATCAAGACAGCTCCAAAGAATATACAAACAACCATATATAAGGAATGGCCACTGCCCCTAGGGCTGAGATTGAGCAACTGAGAAAATGCCCCCAATCAGGGCTGAGATCTAGACCCCACTGAAAGGGCACAGCTATGCCCACTGAATGGCAGAGACATTATTGCAGATCCACATTGGAGAAACATGCTTGGAATCCACCTTCTGGAACTTGCCAGAAATCTGCCCTCTAGGTTGCCAGGAAAGCAGTTCACCAGATGCACTCTGCTACAAAACACCTAGTGGGTGTACGTGGAGAAACTGCTGTCTTGCCAAGCAATGCCCCTCCGGGTCCCTCCACTGATAAACTTCAAGAGCCAGATTGCAGAGGGAAACTATTTAGAGGGCCCAGACCCATTTCCAGAGACCAGACAAAAAGGGTGAATTTGGAGCCAAGAGGCAATACATTGATAACACAACTCTAGTCAAGAAATTTCCCTCAACAGCAGAATGGATGAATGAAATGCTACACAGCCATAAAAACTACAAACTATTGACACGTGATGTATTAATCTGACAGACGTTACACTGAGTGAAAAGAGAGACATGAAATGATTCCATTTATACGAAGTTCAAAACCAGGCAAAATTGATCAATGATGAAGGAAGTCAGCAGAATGGTTACCTCTGGTGGTGAATTATTGGTTGCAAGGAACAGAGGAACCTCAGGAGAGACGAATACATTCTATTCTAGATCTGGGTGGTGGTTACATGGGTGGAAGTATACGTAAAAGCTCATTGAGCCATGCAGCTAAGATCTGTGCACTTCACTATATGCACATTGTACCACGTTAATATTTTTAAATAATTTTAATGAAAAGTAAGTCCCTGAAAAAAACACATCTTCTGTAGAATTGCCCAAATTTCTTCGACCACAGATCCAACTATTTGGGGGAGAGCATTTCATGGGCCAGTGTCTCACAAAACAGATCCCAGGAAATAAAGTCTGGAGTTTGCTTTTTTTGTCAGCTCTGAAGTTTTTGCAGCTGCTTTTGCATATCAGTTGGCCAGATATGGAAGGCAGGATCCTTGATCAAATTGTGAGATCTGCTATGATAATTCTTATAATATTTCATTAATTGCCACATCAGGATCTACTCTGTTTTCCATGATAAACCAGCTGAAGAAGCTGCAGAGAAGATACAGGAGGCCCCTTTTGTTAACTGCAGGCAGCCTGCTAGGATGGAAGGAATGAGGAATCAGAAGGCCCTGGTTCACATCTCAAACACAGCGGTGGTGTAGCACGGCCCAGGGCACTTACATGCTCTACACCTGTGTCCCTGTGTCAAACTGGTGATGACACTGCCGCCTCACAGGACGCTTGGGAAGCACTGCATGCCCAGCAGTAACTATTTCCGTCCTAACTTCTAACAAACCTCAACTCAGTTTTGCCTTCAAGGTCTACCTTGCCAGAGGCGTTGTGCCCACCACCCGTCCAGTTGTAAGGCAAGCAGGGTGTACACTTTCCATGGCCTGACCTGAACCCCAGGGAGAGTGGGAAGTGTGGTCCAGAAGGTACTGAGCGCCTCACTCCTGGCTCACCGCTCACATCCCAGGTCACACCTACTGAGAGCCCGCTGGCACCTGCAGGGAGAGCCCAGCCTGGGGGCCACCAGCTGCTACAAGGACAATGACCTTCTCCTGGAGCTCCAGGGGGAGGAACAGAATTGGGCCTCACAGGGTTCACTATGGAAGTAGGCTCGCTCCAGAGCCAGTTAAGGAGCCACAAGCCCCCCCACAAACGTCCTTACATCACAGGTCCTTTCAACACGGTCGGGGGAAGCCTGTGAACTCGCCTGAATAACGTTTTAACCCGCACAATACAAAACATACAGAGCTACAGGGGAGATCGATTACGCTGAAATAAATGAATCAAAATATTTTTTACAGTGAGCCAGAATAATATACACACTTCACACCGCTGCATTTAATAATGATTTCCAGCTCTCGATCTGATAAAAACTACCCTAACTTTGCAGGCAGGACTAGCTCCGCCCGTATTTGGAGACGTCCACTGCTGCTACAGTGTGATGTGAAAACAAGTGATTTCTTTTGGTGACAAAGTCACAAGTTCTACTACTGTAGAGGAGGGCCCCCTCCCAAAAAACTCCCGTGTTAAAGTCCTCGCCACCAATACCTCTGAATGCGACCTTATTTGGAGACAGGCTCTACGCTAAGTTTCAGTGAAGTCATTAGGGGGATCCCTAACCCGTATGACGGGTATTCCTTAAGGGAAATTTGGATACTGACTCACAAATAGAGAAAACACAGCGTGAAGAGGAAGGCAGGGCTGGAGGCATCGTCTCCCAGCCAAGGAACGCCAAAGGCAGCCAGCCACCCCCAGAGCCCGCGGGAGGGCCTGGAGTACATTCTCCCTGACAGCCTCAGAAGAACCAACCTCAGCGACACTTTGGTCTTGGATTTCCAGCCTCCAGATCCCCGAGACAGCAAATGTCTGCGTTTTAAGCCACCCAGTCTGAGGCACTTTGTTACCACAGCAGCACAGAACTAAGACTTTATTCATAAAGGAAGAGCTCAATTTCAGTTAGAGGTTCCTGAAAATAAGGATGTCATGTTTTGGGATGCTCAGGTCTTCTTCCACCAAGGGTGAATAGTGGTGGACAGGCTCACATAGCGGGGACCCCTGCGCTGAGTGACCGTCACACTTCAAAACCACGATGGCACCGATTCAGGGGAAGACGTCAAGGTGGCCTCATTCCCAGTCACTCTAGAAGGTTTTTCTTTTTTCTTTGCAGTTGTTTTATCTGACCTTGTCTTCTGGCTGGACCACGGCTGAGGGGGGGCATTGGCGCTGGGGTGGAAGAAGCGGGACATGGTGAGCTGCTCATTTTTACCTTTTTTTTTTTTTTGTAAAATACACTTTTTAATCTTATTAAAAAATGGTGATCGTAGCTGACAATTTTTATTTTTTTTTCTACTAAGCAAAATAAACTGTCAAGTCTATTTCAGCAGCTCCTCCATCTAAATGATGTTTGAACCATCTCTCCAGCATCCTGTGGCTGCCCCACCAGAGCCACCGGAGAGCGCCCCAGCTCAGCTGGGACCCTTGCTGGTCACCAACAAGCCAGGCGCCGCTGACATCTGCACGCAGGTATGAACAGGGTGCCTGTGGCCTCCCCTTGGTTGAAAGGGAATTTCAAGCGTCCCCACCCGGGGAGGAATGGTTTCTTTCTCAGTCTTTCCCATCTGCTTGTGGCAGCCCAACCAAGAACGGTGGACAAAAGTCTCACTCATCGTCCCCTTTCAAGCTCGCAGACGCTGCTGCTGCTGTGGCCACAGGAAGCTCCGTGAGGTACTGCCCTGGCCACACAGCCTCAGGAGCAGCCTGTGCCCGCCTTTTGCAGCTGACCGGCGAAGGCAGGAGCACACCCTGTTGGAAGGGCTCTCGTGTCACCTGCAGCTGTCACCCACAAATAAGGTCACATTCTGAGGTCGTGCAGGTTAGGACTTTAACACAGGAATTTTTGAGGAGGGGGCCCTGACCCACAGGAGTAGAACTTATGACTTGGCTACCAAGAGAAATCACCTGTATTTATTTTATTTCATTTCTCAGTGGAGGAGCAGAGCCCCACCCCTTCATCCCAGGCCCTTCCACTGCCTCGGGAAGCCTCTTCCGACCACCTCCCCTGGGGCAGGCAGGGGTCCAGGTGCTGGGGGTTCCACAACAAAGACGACAAATCTTTGCAGGGTTCAGGGCTCACAGGATGAGCCAAGCAGTAACTGGGATCTGACACAGTAGGGTGGTGCGTGAGGTCTGGCAGAGACCCCAGTTGGGTGCCTCTGGATCCTCATCCCATCCAAGCCTCCACCTTTACATTTCCATGTCTGTCTCTGCACTGCCCAGTGTTAGCAAGAATCCTGCAAAGTTCCTTTGGCCAGGATCCCCCACCATCGCTATCTGATCAGTTCCTTGTCCCCCACCCTCAGTGTCTGGTCACCCTGGCCTCAGCCTCCAGATTCCCACCATCGCTATCTGATCGGTTCCTTGTCCCCCACCCTTGATGTCTGGTCACCCTGGTCTGCCTCCAACAAGGTGGGTTTAGCCAGAATCCCCCTCGCCCCTGGGGTCTCTTCTAAGTAACTTTCCACCCACTGAGCCTTCCACCCTGCTTCTGGGCTGCACCTCCCCACTTGTCCATGCTGTATTCAGAATTAAGTCCAGCTCTATACTGAGGTCTCTTTCCCCTACTGCAATAGCTCCTGAATAGAAACTGTCTTCACCTTCTACCTCCTGTCCAGCTCTGGCTTTTCTTTAACAGGGCAGGGGAAAGAACAGAGGTCCTGCCTGTGGATATTCAGGGAGACCTGCTCCAGGGAGGCTGGCCAGTAGAGGCAGGGAATCCGGAAGGGCCCCGTGGGTTCCAGAAACAGCATGGTGTACAGAGGGAAAGCTGGGAAAGGAGGCTGGAGACAGGCAGAGTGGCTCAGAGTGGCCAAGAGGAGCAAATGCGCAGTCCGGACTCTGGCCGAGGACATCACGTGGCCCATGGTTCTTCTCAGGGCTTTATGGGCCCATGAGTCTCGAGTCCAACAGGGCCTCTCTGTCCCATTCATCAATACAACACAGAAGCCTCCAATCAAATTAAGTGACTGGGGAGAAAAGCGATAGGGATTTGGACACATGATCACTGGTCTCAGGACTGATGAATTTAGAGCTGGAAGGCATTTTAAGGATTGTCTTTAGTCACCTCGGGCAGCCACCACAAAATACCACACACTGGGTGGCTTAAATATCAGAAATGTCTTGTCTCACAGTACTGGAGACTGGAGTCTAAGATCAGGGTGCCAGCACAGCCGGGTTCTGGCGAGGGCCTCCTCCTGGCTTGCAGATGGTCGGCTTCCTGTTGTGTCCCCACAACGGCAAAGAGACAGCCCTGGTGCCTCTTCCTACAAGGATGCTCATCCCATCATGAGCGCTCTACCTTCCGGACTTCGCTGAACCTACTCAGCTCCCAATGTCCTCATCTCCAATCACCATCCCTTTGGGGGTTAGGCCTTCAACATAGGAATTGTAAGGAGACACAATTCAGTCCACAGCAAAGATCGTCTCCCAGCATTTATTGAGCACCTGTTGTGTATAGTATGGCACTGGTCATGGGGAGTGGCCATGGGGGTCTACTCAGATTTCCCTCAACTGCATAGAGAGCCAAACTTGCCCCCCAGAACACACTACCAGAGGGAAGTGCTGCTCTCTTCCAACCTATCCACTGTGCTTCATGCTAGGAAGCATCACTTAACCCCCTAGCCTCTTATTCTCTCCTAAACATGAAGAAGATGACCTCACCTGGTCTTGGGACTAGGACTCAAGACAGTGAGAAAGAGAAGGTGCATATGCTAGGAGGTCTGGCCCCCATTCAGGCTCTGTCCCCTCCCCTCACTCTACAATCTACCCTCTGCTGAAGCTCTTTCTCTTTTTATTTTTTTTAACTTAAGTACCCCTACTAGGAGCTCCCAATCTCTAAGCAGCCAAAAGCACAGTCAATATTTTTATAACCCGATTCTTTTAAATCTCTGATGCATTCTTTTCTGATTAATAACCCAAATAACACTGAATGATTTTATTTGAACAATTTTGTCCACTGCGTCAAATATGGTGTCTACAGATTCAGGAAGGCCAATCTACAATGGACTTTTTTAAAAGTAAGCTTTTGATTACACAATCAGCTAAGAATCAAAGCACTGAGGTCTTTCTTCTGACCCAAAACTAAACTAAACAAATTAATACCACAGCAAAAGAAGATCACCAGAACATCATTAATAGGGCTGCCAATTATTCTGTGCAACCAACCACGTTAGAAATCTCTGAAAATTTTGTAAAACTTTTTAACTGTCTACATCTAGTGAGATAACAGGAGGATGGTATCTTTAACCGCATATAAAACACCTTGAAAACAAAGACAAGTGCTGTCTCCTGAAGAACATCTTCTCCCAGGTTATTCTGGAAACTTGTTGCCCTAATGGTAAAGCCACAGACTCTAGGCTGCTTAAGTAAGGTCTCCATGAAGAATTTGAGAGTGATAGGAATTCAGCGTGCAAACCACAGGCAAAGGGGTGGGGAAGAAAGAGGAAGATTTTAAACAAGGGGCCGAGCGTGGTGACTCACGCCCATAATCCCAGCGCTTGGGAGGCTGAGGTCAGCGGATCGCTTGAGCTCAGGAGACCAGCCTGGCCAACATGGCGAAACCCTGTCTCTACAAAAAATACAAAAATTACCTGAGCATGGTAGCGCACACCTGTAATCCCAGCCACTCGGGAGACTGAGGCCCGAGAACCAAAAATTTAATTAATTAAATAATTAATTAAAACAAGGGAGTATGATCATTCTAGAAACTGGCCTGCTGGATTTCAATTTATATGAGGCACCCTAAACCAGAGGCAATGGAGGCAATTTCCAGCACTCAGATTTAATTGTGCTACATGAAGTCATCTTAACTCTACATGGTGTGAGATTTTGTTCTTGACAAACAAGTTTGGCAATCCTTAAGATGAGAACCAAAGATTCCTTCAGTTGGCTGGGAAGGTCCTGTTGTTCCAAGTGACTTCCTCTGCCTCTCAGCCATCAGGATATCCTTGTTCCCTTTCAGCTGTGTGGAGCTTTTGTTTTGTTTTGCTTTGCTTTTTTGAGACAGGGTCTCACTCTGTCACCCAGGCCGGAGTGCGGAGGCACCGTCTTGATTCACTGCAACCTCCACCTCCCAGGGTTAAGTGACCCTCCTGCTTCAGCCTCCCAAGTAGCTGGGACAACAGGCATGCACCACCACACCTAGTGAATTTTTGTATTTTTTGTAGAGATGAGGTTTTGCTATGTTACCCAGGCTGGTCTCGAACTTCTGAGTTCAAGGCATCTGCCTATCTCCATCTCCCAAAGTGCTGGAAATAGAGCCATGAGCCACTGCACCCAACCCCCTTTCAGTTCTTGACCCTCCTGCTCTTTCCCAGTTTTGCTTTCTTCTTTCTCTCTCTGCTCAGCTAACTCTTCCTTACCTTTAATCCTCATTTCCTTATCACTACTCACAGCACCCCATATTGTACTGTATCACTTTAATTATTGGGATTGTATTTTATTAATTCCTGATACAAAACTTGGAATACCACTCACCTTTCTCACTAGTCAATAACTCCAGAAGGTCAGCAGGCACCATTTTCTGTATCTTTCATCATTCTGGACAGGATGTGGCATTTAGAAGCCTAGCGGAGAGTTCTGAATGAACAAATGAGAAATGAAGCTGCCCATGTCTCCAAAAGCCAAATGATGCTTCTTTGTGACTTGGATATACTTTCTTACTTGAACACAAATGCATGGTTTCAATGGCCTCTTTTCCAGATGAAACTGTTGTACGAAAAATTTCAGAGTGTTAGGTAATTTTGCTTACATACACTGCAAAAGACTTCAATTATTCCTCAGAAGAAAGAGAATCTGGCTTATTCAATGGAGGAAGAAGTAACATCAAGAGTTTCACCCCTGCTGTTCATACAGAGGAGGCCAGTGGGTGATTACAGCCAAAGGGAGCTCCTCGGGAGTGTTGAGAAGCAGAAGTCCAGGGCACCAGCTTCTGGGCAAAGCTGCAGAGGCAGCCTGCTACCTTTCCACACCAGCAGGAGACCTTTGGTCACATCACACGTTCTCTGTTCTCACTCTTGAAAATGGAATTTTAAAAAGCACGCAGAATCAATAAAAGAGATGTTCTCATAAGCACTTTACTCCAACCGTGCAAGGGGCAAGAATAAATGCATCCAAGATCATCCCGCCCGTGCTGGGAGGCAGAGGGTGGCTGCGGGATCAGCGTCCGAGTCTAAGATTTCACTGAGAACATGTTTTAATGTGGGGACCTTTGCTTAACAGAGTAAAAAACTATTATACTAACCAAGTGATCGACCCCTGGGTCGGGACAGTTTGGCTAATAGGGATGCTGACAGTGAATCATTCTCCCCTTTTGACCACTGCCTGCCCTTGGGGTGTGGGTGTTTCTCAAAGCTTGTCCCAATTGGAACAGGGACAACAGGTCTCTATTCCAAGTCCAGCATGACTCCCCCAGTTTCCCTCTTAGTCAGAAGAGACTCTGGAAGGAGCTAGTCCAGGAGGTGCTGCTGGTCTCCAGCACCTCAATATGTCCAAGCCACCTCACACAGATGTGAAATGGGGAGACACCACGTGGTGGCAGCCACAGAGAGGCTCCACACACACCAAACCACGGCTGGGGCAGTCCCCACTGGTTATCTTCCAGATGTGAGGAAACCAACGCATCCATCATGAACCACTACCTCCTGCTGGGAAAATTCTGATAAGGAAGAACTTAAGAAAAAGAAGCCATCTCTGGCTGAATCCATCAGGATAGGAGAATTTCCCGCTTCCCTCCAAAGGAAAAGAAAAGCTTGCATATGCAGGGCGAGACCTGAGGGTGATTCCCAGAAAAGGAGAAAAGAAAACAAAAGCATCAGTTGAGAAAGTTGTCTCTGTTCCTGGACCAAACTGCATAGTAGGAAGAGAGCAACTGTGCCTTTATATTCCTGCTGCCTGTGGTTATCAAAAACGACTCCAGGAACGGTCAGGAAAGTGTGATTTTGGACACAATAGAGTTGTCAGCAGCACGGTGAGTAGACACAGGCCAGCAGAGAAATACGTGGTGTCTTCCAGCCATGACTTAGGGAGCACGTTGCTAACCAGGCCATGCCTGACGCCTCTATTCCCTGTGGCTCACGCTCTTGACTATGACTGCATCATAATTTGGGCCAATCATCTGACAACACAACCCACTCCTGGCAGTATAAGAAGAGTGAGAAGATAGGGGGGTGAGCCAGTCAACACACATTCGTCCCCCCAAGACAGTCAGTGCAGCATGATGGGGAGGTAGAAGCCTGTGACCCTGAGGAAGCCAGGGCTGGGGTCTTCCAGTCACTCCTGCATAATCTTAGCAAATCATTTTTTCTCTCCCAACCCAAGCTCTCATTTTTAAAAGGTCACAATGCCCAATCTGAAGGTCGCTGTGAGAATTAAACGGAAGCGTCCACGGCACACGGTAGGAGTTTAATAAATGCTAGCTCCCTTTCCCCCCTTGTGCATCACAAGAACACAAGACATTCCTTCACCCCCTCCAGGAATATACGCCATCGTTTCAAATGTCAGACAGTGGTTCCGTAAGCCGCTGAAGCTGTACCTTCTCTATGCTTCCCATCACTGTGAACTTTGCACTTTTTGCAATGGAACTGTGAGAGGAAAATAAATCTTGGGACCCCAGACTCACTAAGCCAAAGGGAAGAGTCAAGCTGGCAGCTGGCTCACGCAAGCCTGCCTCCCATTTGGGTTCCTAAATAAGATGGCAACAAAGATGAAAAGCTGCATACCTCCCTCATATTTTGCCCACAAGGAAACTCCTGTGAGCCCCAAGCTCTTTACCTTACAGCATTTCTATTAAAGTTCAACATGGTAATGTAAATTAATAGCTTATCTTCACAGGTGCGGGGGACATAGGACGGAACTCAGAGTCGTCTCTTTGCCTGCCTGAAACAAATGCATATCTGATTGTTTCCTCTGCCCTGCTGTCTACATTACCTAATGTAAAAATGCAGATCCACCAAGCCAGACAAAGGCATGAATGACTATTTACCCACCTCTCACATGAAAACTGCCTATTTCTTAATATCCTGCCCTTTCCCCTGTAAATACTGAAGACCTCAAAATCATCTTAGGAGAAAGGCATAGACCTGTCTCCCGGGCGCCCATTCTTAACTTTCGCAAATAAATGTCCTGAAATGATTGAGACTTGCCTTGGTCATTTTCCTTGATTGACAGAACTGTCAGTGTCAGTCACTTCCACAAGAATGCATGATTTTTCTACAAAATAAGCCACAGAGAGGAGCAGGGAAAACTCATACTCCCCTGCATACCAGCCTCGAGGAGCTGCGGGAAGGCCAGGGGAGCAGGCATGATCTCCTCTTGCCAAACGCCAAAGCACCTTTCCCTCATCAAGGAGCATCTCTACCCCATCTTTAAGCACACATAATAAAAAGCTTTAAAAATTTCAGCTGTCTCCTAGCAATCTGTGGCACGCTTCAAAACTTGGGAAGGAAGATGCTGACAGAGCAGAGAATGTGGGTACACTTCTTTTCAAACAATAACCCACAAATGAAAGAGGAAACTCAAATTCAACCAGAAGAAAAGCTCAATTGTTCTCCCATCCGCCTGTCACCTACATAAAACAGCTGCGAAAGCAGAGGCAGGCAAGGCAGCTGTTGCTGCCAGGAGTGTTAATGCTAAGGCTTTTCACGCAGGCTTTTCTTTTCTTTCTTTCTTTTTTTTTTTTTTTTTTTTTTTTTTTTGAGATAGAGTCTCATTCTGTCAACCAGGCTGGAGTGCAGTGGTGCAATCTCGGCTCACTGAGCCTCCACCTCCCGAGTCCAAGCGATTCTCCTGCCTCCCAAGTAGCTGGGATTACAGGCGTGCACCATCATGCCCAGTTAATTTTTGTATTTTTAGTAGAGATGGGGGTTTCGTCATGTTGGCCAGGCTGGTCTCAAATTCCTGACTGCAGGTGATCTGCCTGCCTCAGCCTCGCAAAGTGCTGGGATTATAGGCATGAACCACTGTGCCTGGCCCAGGCTTTTATTTTCATCAACATGAAACTGCATTGACAGGCTTTGTCAATCCTGCGACGCTGCCCACCTCCATCAGCGTTTCCACAAGGCCCTCACCAATGGCCCCATTGAGTCCAGTTTAATATTCATTTCGTTGCATTCATGTAATGGACACAAGCTACCCCTCCCTACTGTGTCTATCCCATTAGTAAAGAACATTTACAAAATCTTTTTTTTTTTTTTTTTGAGACAAGTTCTCACTCTTTCGCCCAGGCTGGAGTGCAGTGGCACGATCTTGGCTCACTGCAGCCTTGACCTCTCGGGCTCAAGCAATCCTCCTGCCTCAGCCTCCCAAGTACCTGGGACCAAAGGCGCACACCATGCCCAGCAATTTTTTTTTTTTTTTTTTGGTGGAGATGGGAGTCTCGTTATGTTGCCTGGTCTATTCTGCAACTCCTGGCTTCAAGCCATGATCCTGCCTCAGCCTCCCAATGTGCTGGGATTACAGGCGTAAGCCACCATGCCCAGCCAACAAAATATTTAAAATAGGCTATTTTGACTAAGACAAAATCAAAATTATCCCACTTCCTCCATATGTTAATCCATTTTAAAAAATGAGGAAAATGTTCTCGTCTGTATTTTCTAACGTCTTCAAAAACAGCTGATCCTGCAAGTACTTTCCAAAGAAAGAGACACAGCAAACAGAAATATCCAAAAACAAACAAAAAAAGAAAGGTAAAAATTCAAATAGGAGGTATGTAAGAAGAGGAACCTCAATGTGTGTAACTCCTCAAGTTACCGTACCTCAATTGCTTTGTCTATGCAGGTCCCTAGGCCTGGAATGCCCTTCCATGCCTTCTCAGGTCGGCCATTCCTACATTCTTCACATGAAATGTCCCACCCTCTCGGTTTCCTCAAAGCAGAGATAAATAATTTATTACCATTTATTACTAACTTTATATATGCTTCTTTATAGCAATCATTATATTGTAATAAAAAGAACACTATTTTATGAATGCCTCTGAAGCTGACCTTTGCTTTCTTCATTTGATAATTCTCATGCCCAGCTCAGAGCCAAGTACACCCAAGCGCAATGTACACTTGATGAATGAGTGGATGTGATGAGAAACCAGCCAAAGGAGAAATTAATTATTTAAACTGGAAGCATGTAACTTGGTATAGGGAAGATTTTCCTATGGAAAGTAACACTTACAGAGAAAGCTACTACAGAACACAGACAAGTCAAATGGGTATTCTACTGTGAAGAACCAGTGCCTCTTTACTTTTCATATGTAAAATGGGGATCATTAATTCTACTTGAAGTTGTGGGATTTGCTACCAAAACAACAAAAGTCCTCTTAGTCAGGCTATCAAAGCACAGCGTTTAGAACACGAATCAAAAAAACTCCTGGACAGTCAGTTCTATACGTCTCACTTTTACCAGGGATTTATAAAGCCTGAATTACGATTTATAAAGCCTGAATTATGTTCAGAAGAGAGAGGCCAGGAGAAAGAGAGCATATATTATATGATAGAATATATGAAGAATTATATGATGGAATATGAAGAATTTTCAATGTCACGTATAATGTTTAACATTTAGAAACCATGTCTCAGAGAAAGAAAAGACTAGAACAAGAACCAGTGGGTAGAAAATACTGAGATCAAATTCAATCGAAGACTTAACAATGGTTATGCAAATAATTAGTAAAATCTAAAGGTGGAATGAGCTATTCCAGAAAACAGTTAATTAATGTACCATGAAGATGTTAAAAAAACTTGGAATTCAAGTATTAAATGGACTGTAAAAGACTAGCTTAATTTTAAGAACTTTTTTTAATCTAAATTCCATAATGCTAATATTCTAGTTCACAAAGTTAGAGTAAGACTTTAGGGCATCAATTTTATATCACATTTCAGCTTTTTAAATTTTTTTATTTACTTTAATGCTTTAAAGAGACATCATTGACACTTATTTTTATAAAATCAGTTTAACCGTGGAAATCCCAGGCATAAACACGGTTCTGTAGTGTTGGAAGCTAAAATACAATTGCTGTGGATTTTAACTTCATGTTTTTAATAATGTGAGATTTATCATGTTTGTAGTAGTGCATAACTCTAGCTAATATCCCAAACTTTCTTTACAAATGGCGAACTACTTTTTGGCATCTTCCAACCTTGAAATACCCGTTCTCACCACTATATTTTACTAGAAGTCTTCACCATTCAACACAGCAAGAAAAGGAAACAAAAATGCAGCTGGCTGCAGTGGTTCACACCTGTAATCCCAGCACTCTCGGAGCCTGAGGCAGTCAGATCGCTTAAGCTCAGGAGTTCGAGACAAGACCAGCCTGGGCAACATAGTGGGACTCTATCTCTACAAAACAGAAAAAATAGCCAGGCATGGTGGCATGCACCCATTGTTCCAGCTACTCAGGGGGCTGAGGCAGGAGGATCGCTTGATCCCAGGAGATAAAGGCTACAGTGAGCCATGATCACACCACTGTACTCCAACCTGAGTGACAGAGCAAGACTCTGTCTTGAAAAGCAAACAAAAAAAGCATCCAGATTGGAAAGGCAATATTAAAACTGTCTTCAGTCTCAAAAAAAAATAGAATGGATTTCATCTTTCTTGATAGAATCCACTTTGTCATCAAATAATTCATCTTTGCAAGGCCTCATAGTTCAGTACAAGCTGGGCAAATAATTGTTTAATTCCTTCAAAACGTGTTTGAGAATTTTTAAGGATAGGCCCAAATACTGACAGCCTTACACGTACTCTTAAGGCGTTTTCCTGTATTGAGACACATAGATCCTGAAAAGAGATGGACTTCTCACCCACGGTGCGAGAGCAACTGTTGACCCGGGGAAGAGGGTCTGAGCCAGGGAGCATGAGGGAGAAAGGGGCCTCAGAAGCAGGGATGGATGCAACTAGGCTCCTAGGCAGCCACTCTCTAGGGTGACAAGCCAACCAAGACAGGAGGAGCAGGGCTGGTGGGACCCCCGGCTTATCAACTACAAGACACTGCCCACCACCTACAGTTATGATCGGTGGTTTAACTGTAGGGTCTGAATCACAGAGGGTCTGAACCAAACACAGGCAGCCTGGTTGCAAGGCTGTTTCTGCCTGTCACTAACAGTGAGAGCTCAGGTGAGTTATTTACCTTCTCAGACCTCCGCTTTCCTCATCTGTCAAATGGGAATTACACCGTAAAGCCCACCCCCACCCTCTACCATGGCAGCAACTAGAGGAGCTTCAGGTATCCTTCTCCATGCCAGAGGCTTGCTAAAGAGCCCTCCAGGTACATTTTACAGTTATTTATTTACATTTTACAGTTACATCATTTACATTTTATAGTTACTGATTGACAGCTTGTTATTCAGCCCTTTACAGACCTTCTGTTCATGTGCATGAAGAGAGGAGACTCTAACAAGCCCTGCATCCCATAGTTTCAGGTTAGCCGCTAGGAGAGCTACAGGATGCAGGGGCCACTGACTTAGAAAATGCCAGATGCAGGCTGAGCTGGGCGCGGTGGCTCACGCCTGTAATCTCAGCACTTTGGGAGGCCGAGACAGGTGGATCATGAGGTCAAGCGTTCAAGACCAGCTTGACCAATATGGTGAAACCCCATCTCTACTAAAAATACAAAAATTAGCCAGGCGTGGTGGTACCTGCCTGTAATCCCAGCTACTCGGGAGACTGAGGCAGGAGAATTGCTTGAACCCGGGAGTCAGAGGTTGCAGTGAGCCAAGATGGTGCCACTGCACTCCATCCTGGGTGACAGAGTGAGACTGCATCAACAAAGAAGAAAGAAAAAGGAAGAAGGAAGGAAGGAAGGAAGGAAGGAAGGAAGGAAGGAAGGAAGGAAGGAAGGAAGGAAGGGGAACAGAAGAGAAGGAGGGAGAGAGAGGGAGAGAGACAGAAAGAAAGGAAAGAAAGGAAGGGAAGGGAAGGGAAGGAGAGAGAGGGAGAGAGGGAGAGAGACAGAAAGGAAGGAAAGGAGAGGAAAGGAAAAGGAAAAGGAAAAGGAAAAGGAAAAGGAAAGAAGGAAGGAAATGCCAGATGCCTCAAGCTGCTTGCAAAGGAAACAGAATCACACTTCTGGAACATGTTACAACTTACCTTTCATGCTAGGCAAAGTCCGGCGACCTAAAGGAAGAGAGGTAGCACCTCACCTACAAACTCCATGGAGAATGACCTGTTTTGTTAGTTTAATGGGTGGCTTCCGTCTACACGGCAGAAATTTACGTGGACCTTCCTTTCGTGGTAATGTCGGAGTGAGGCTGTGGGAAAGGGATCCACCCAGCCCAATGTCTCAGCAGTTTTGTTATCTACTACTAAGACTGAAGAGCTGTACACGGGAAACTGGCTTCGGTCAGCACGCAATCCACCCATCGCTCACTTCTCGCCAACAAAATCCCTCTGTTAGTCACACACCCCATCTCTGTGTCAACATGAAACGGGAGAAATTCCCTTGTCCCCCTCTCAGGGAGTGTGATGCGGGAGTAGCTCGCTTCTTCCGTGTCCCGCTGCTCAAACCTCTAGGGGAGCACGCAGACGGGCAGGCAGTGTCTAGGGGTGAATGTTTACTGCTGCGGCCCCAGTGGGCATGTGTTCCAGGATGTTCTTTTAGTTTAGCCGTCCGTAGGAGGCTTCTGTTAGCTCAATCAGACCCCTGCCTTATCGCAAGGACAGAGGGCTTTCTGTATCTCTGGGTTCTTGCCTTGGTGTGTCCGAAGAATCGGATCACATGTGGGCTTGGAGAATGAGTGCAAGGTTTTATTGAATGGAAGAAGCTCTCAGCAGATGGGGGAGCCAGGAGGGAGATGGATTTCCCCTGGAGTTAGGCCGCTGAACGGCCTGGACTCTCCCCTGACTGCCCTCGCCCAACTCCACATCCTTCTGCCGATCGGTGGCCTGCAGCCTGCTGGTGCCTGTCGGTGCCTGTCTGTGCGCCCCTCTTGACGTCCAGCCACCCATGTGTTCCTCCGCTGACGTGCTCCTCTCCACATCCAGCTACCTATGTGTCTGCCTGCTACGGTCCCGGGGATTTTACAGGCACAGCGTGGGGATGTGGCAGGCCAGGGTGGTCTTGGGAAACGCAACATTTGGGCAGGAAAACAAAATGCCTGTCCTCACCTAGGTCCGTAGGCACAGGCCTGGGGATGGAGCCCTAACCAGGGACCATGCCCTTCGCCCTTCAGTATTATTTAAAGGGACCGCACCCTTCCCTTCCCAGCACTTCTCTTCCCCTCTTCCGTATCAGACATAAAAGTGAGAAATGACCCAGTGAGGCAAGGACATGATGACAGGTGGACCCAAAAGGCAACACCCTGACCCTGACTTGCTCCAGAAACATCCAACCACAGAAAGTTTCCTGCTCCCCTCCCCTAATAGTAAATAATCCTTCCTCTTTCGAAATGTCCCCAAAGGGCTCACCTGCTCCCTTGCAGCCAAACCATGGTCTGCTCAATGTACCCTAAGACCAATTAAGTCTTCCTGCTTCTAAAACTGACACCTTAAGAGAAGCTTGTCAAGTATTCCCTTTTGACTCTAGAAAAACCATTGTCCTCTCTAGCACCTCTAATTCCTGCTGCAAGAAAAGCCAGGCAGGTGGGTTCCCTGGTGGCAAGTTAATGAATCAATGACTTTTGTTCCTTTTGTCTTTGCAACCACAGCTGGGAGCAGTGCTGCTAGGTGTTCCCAGGAAATAAGCCCTGGGCGGGGCAGTCATCAGGGAGCCTGGGACACACAGAACACGGCAGGACTGACAAACACCCAGGCAACTGTTTCCTGCATACAACAGGGAGGCAGTGAAGATTTTTCAGTTGAAAACATCGTAAGCCTCAGCTGGCTGACGTGACAAGAGTCTACACAGTGGTTTCATGCCAGCAAGGGTTGGATCAGGGTTACTTCGTACCTGATGGGCTTTTGCATGCAATGCCTGGTCTCTACCCTCCAAAGAGGGAATGCGCACAGACCCTCCATCTTTAGGATTCCCTGTAATGCCCATCAGCGTGGCAATGGCCCTGCTGGGAGGAAGGGGGCTTTTCTCCTCTCGTGGAGCCGCAAGTGCAGGAACAGACATCTGCCACAATGACCCTAGAAAGGAAAAGGGAGGAACCAACAGTGCTCCTCGGTTTTAGGACTCGGAAAAAGTTACAGCTTTCCAGGTAACCCTGGTGAAATTTAATTCAGAAAGTATGTGCTGGCCCCGTGTGCTCGGCCCTGATAGTAAATGTCCAAGGGGATCAAGAGGAGCACAGCACAGGTCCCCTGTTCTCGAGGGCAGGGTCGCTCCAAAAACAGAGACACTAAGAGGAAGACACTTGCAAGCAACAGTCCCATGAATGAGAAAGACAACACGTGGCTCACTGTAAAAATGTGGTGCCGCTGTAAAGGCTAAAAATCATGAGAAACAGTGGGTCCCTTCCACCACCACGTTCTGAGCACGCTCTGTGTGCTCTGCTCCCCAGCAGACTCTGGCAACACCAATAAAAAGAACGCCATTTGACCGCCACCAAGACCACACTGGAGACAACCTTGATCTTTCCTCTGTATGAAGGGACTGAGTGAAGAGAGTGATCACAGGGTCCTTTCCAGTCCCAGGATCCTGCGATCCTATACAGAAGGAAGGACTGGTCAGGCCAAGGACTCTGGTGGAAAACAGGGAATTCGTGGGCAACAATAAGGTGTGTGCACAGCCCCTCGAGAAGATGTGCCAGGTCCTTATCTAAGCCACAGGAGCCTGTCTCCTGTGAATGCCATCATCTGGGGCTGCCTTGTTGGCCAGTGTCCTCTGGATTTGGTCATGGGGAAGCAACAACAGGGGGTTTGGATTTGGTCATTGGGAAGCAACAACAACGAAAGCGGTTGGGGTTTCTCTTCCCAGGATGCCTCCCCCTGGCTTCTCCTGGCTACAGCCACATTTCTCTGCTCAGCTCCTTCTTCACAGCCCCTCCCAGTACAGCTACAGTTCCATGCCCTCTCTCCAGGCCACAGCATGGTCTCACTCTTGTTATCCTGGTTCATTCTGTTAAATTCTTGAGGAAGTTAGTATATCAACAATGGAGTGATGTCTCTATGTGTCAAGCACTGCATTAAATTCTTTACATGCATTTTCTCAATTAACTTCACAATGATTCCATGTGCTATTATCATCCCTGCTCTTAAGATAAGAAACTGAGGCTTAGCGATATTGAGCAAATTGCCCAATAGTAAACATTCCAGTACTTAACTTCTGTGGTTTATGGTGGATCATGTCCATGGATGGAAATTTCAGAAACTTGTCAGTTCCACAACATAAAATGTCCTATCCTAGTTGTGGGAGCAAGAGAACGCAAAAGATATAGTCCCGGCCCTAGCAAAGATTGTAATCTTGGAGTATCAAAGGGAATAAAAAAGCTATGCAGAGAAGGAGGACAAGGAAACAGCACATGCACAGAACTGACAGTCGGAGGTGAATAAACACAGATCCCAGCATTGAGCCCGTTGGTCTCAGGAGATAGGTATGTGAGGATTAAGAGCATGGAAGCGGCCGGGTGCGGTGGCTCACACCTGTAATTCCAACACTTTGGGAGGCCGAGATGGGTGGATCACTTGAGGTCAGGAGTTCAAGACCAGCCTGACCAACATGGTGAAACCCTGCCTCTACTAAAAAAATACAAAATTAGCTGGGCGTGGTGGCGCATGCTTGTAATCCCAGCTACTTGGGAGGCTGAGGCAGGAGGATTGCTTGAATCCAGGAGGCAGAAGTTGCAGTGAGTGGAGATCGTACCATTGCACTCCAGCCTAGACAACAAAAGCAAAACTCCATCTCAAAAAAAAAAACAAAAAAAGAGCATGGAAGATGATCTCTATTCAGAAAGTAGTACAGACACAATAACAAACCAGGGATGTCCACACAGGAAACTCAAATGCATCCGTGATTTGTTAATATGGCAGAAGAGATTCTCAGAAGCAGCCATCCCTCCACAAGATCATCTCTTGACTCACACATCTTCACTCTCCGTGGCACATCTTGCCCTCAACCTGCTATTTCCTCTAGTTGTGGGGAAAAATCCATGGATTTCACCACACACAGCTACCTCCCAACCCTAACAAAAGATGACCCCCAAAATCTACAAACAAGCAAAAATCCAAATCCAAATATCAACACAGGTCCCGCAGGCAGGCCCACTCTTGAGAGACTGCCATTGTTAATTGCAATCATTGCCATTTATCTTACACTATCATGTCTTTTGGACTTTGGGGAGCCTTCAGTTTCGTTGCAGATGGCATGGTAGAACATTCTGATTTCACAGTGGGACATTCTTATAAAAAGTGGGTGATTTCTACCTTGAGGTGATGAATGCTTTCTTACGCCTGCCGTTTTCCTCTCAAGGGTGATTACAGAGCTTCCTCTGGCCTGCCATAACGCATCGTCTCTGGGAAAATGGGAAGATTTTACTGCCCCTACATGAACAGGGAATGTGCTTTGAGTTGTTTTTCTGATAGATACAGAGCAAACGTCATGACTTCTGTTTTTCCGGTTCAAGATCACCTGGCCTGGCCTGAAGCAGATTTCCAAGTCTAGACTTTGGGCAACACTTTGAGACCAAGATGCTCGGCCAGGATCAGAGAACCAGGCACTGACGAGGGAGGGTTAAGGCCCTCTGCAGCCCCTGCAGGGATGCAAACGCTGGCCTGCACAGCTGCCAAAAGACTCCACTTGAACCTCCAAGACTGTACAACCTAGAGCGTCATTTACAGATGTGAGCAGCCCCCGGTAAAACAGTAGACATATGAAGAGAGTTAGCAACCAGAAGGAAGAATTGGGCAGAGCCAACCAGCACAACAACAATGGCCACAAAAGTGGACTGAACGCAAGAAACGAGAGGTGCGGCAGACAGTGATGTTCCCCACCCACCTCACCAGCTCCCAACGTTTTCCCACCTCTGAAGTCGGATCGGAACATGGGAGCAGTTCTCACAAGTGGACTGCAAGAGGCCATTTCCCTCCCACACCACACTGGAAAAACACACACCCCATTCCTTTCCCACCATCCTCCGTTTCTGACCTTCCTCTACTTCTTAGGGAAGGAATTGAGTGTAATTTTTTTCAAATTCTGCATCATGACCCATTACTGCATCACCAAGTCAATTTAATAAGATCAGACATTGAAAAGAAAACAGAATTGGGTAGAATAAAATATTAGAAGGCCTGGGGAATGGTCAAGGCAACTACTGTTTGGTGGGTCATATGTGTGTACTGAGTCATCAGGTAAAAGGAATTTTTTTTTTTTTTTTTTTTTTTTTGAGACGGAGTTTCGCTCTATCGCCCAGGCTGGAGTGCAGTGGCCAGATCTCAGCTCACTACAAGCTCTGCCTCCCGGGTTCACGCCATTCTCCTGCCTCAGCCTCCCAAGTAGCTGGGACTACAGGCGCCCGCCACCTTGCCCGGCTAGTTTTTTTTTTGTACTTTTTAGTAGAGACGGGGTTTCACCATATTAACCAGGATGGTCTCGATCTCCTGACCTCATGATCCGCCCGTCTCGGCCTCCCAAAGTGCTGGGATTACAGGCTTGAGCCACCGCGCCCGGCCTGGGTAAAAGGAATTTACTGTAGTTCCAAAGAGCTTAAAAGTCACTGACTCAGAAGGAGAGCTGTGTAGTCAGTCATGCACAAATATTACAGAGGCCGACACCCAGTGCTTAGAGCTCCATCACATATCCCATCCTTGCCATTTGACTTTAATCAGCTTTCTTAAACTGCTAAGCCTCCATTTCTTCAAACAGAAAACAAGTTACACAATAATGAAGCCAAGGACTGTCTGGAGGGCAAAATATACCAAATATATGTGAAAGCAATTTGCACAATAGAAAGAACCTTGCCAATGTTAATAGCTGTTACCTTAAATCCATGCCTTTGCACAATCTGAACACTGATTCTAGAATTAAAAGCTTCATTCTCTGGGAAGGAATTTCAAGCACTGTTAGAAGGAGAAACCTGAGCCACTGAAAAGCTCTGGCTTCATCCATGGGTATGCAAGGGCTTCTGGTAAGTTTACAAAGAGTTTAGGAGATGTCTTTGTAGTCAATGCACTTAAGAAAGCAAATTATAACATCGCCCCTTAGAAACCAATTTCACAGTGGCCATTCATGTATAAGTATTGTGCCGGTAACAAATACTCTCACCCAGATGGTAGTTCAGAACTTGTCAAAAAGTGCCTCCGTAGCAATATTCTGTTAACCATCTTGTACATCCAGGTGTCACATAAGCAAAGAACCAAGGAAAATCAATGTCATTACAAAAAATAACCTGTCTACATCCTCTTCCCCTTCTAGAGGAACCACAGCCACTATTTCCTTGCTCCTAGATCTAAATCGCTTAGCCTTCTATTAGAAGAGTGCAATCATCATTTTCCAGTGGAAATGTTCAGGTCAGGAAAAACTTAGCATGAGAATGATGAGATATTGCAACTGCCTGACTACAGCCCCAGGACTCACAGGAACCCCAGGACCTACCTAGCTCAGTGGGAAAGAAGTAGGAAGAGATATACAAAGGTTTGTTGAATCAATCATCTGAAATGTATAAGCTGGATAGACTGCATAACCATAAAACAAAGGCCACTTTCTCCCTGCATCCCCGGGCTCCATCCCTCTTGGCTCATTCCTTCCTCTCAAGGAGCACCCACTTTCACACCCCCATCCCTACCACCAGAATGGTCGAAGGGGACTTTCAAGCCACTCTAGTAGGAAATGTCCACATTCCAACATCCAGGCTTCTAGCCTGGTGAGACGGTGACTGCCTTCTTCACCAGGTCCAATGGATGAAGTTCCAATGCATATTAATAATGAGGGATGCAAATGGTATTGATTTTTCTGTTAAAATGAGGGCCATTTCCTTTGTAAATTTCTACTCTATTAACACAAAACAAAATTTCACCCCCAAAAAACATTCAACAGACCTTACCTCAATTACCCGGCATCTCCTAGTCAGCCTCTTATTTTCTTTCCCTTCCAAATCAAGCTTCTGCCACAAAGAGCCTGTACTCACCACTCGTACCGCCTCGTCCACCAAGTAATTAATCCTCAACCCACTGTACTCTGGCCTCCACTCCCACTGCTTATCTGAACATACCAAAGGTCACCAATAGCCTACTTGGGGCCAGAAAATAGTTAGCATAGGAATATTCATATTCCTTTCCCCAGTCTCCCAAAAGTGCTTTTACCAGCTTGTTCCTTTTGCAGATTTACTGTGAAGGGTAAGGGAAGACTTGGGAAATGCTGGAAAAGACAGACAGTTACTAGTAGAATAGAACAGGATGGACATGGAAAATAAGAGGTACCTGACAGCCCAGCTCCATGCCAGCCACCAGGCTGTCAGGTAGAACTTCTCAAAACCACAAGTCCAGTAGTTTCACTCCAACACTTGAAACTTCACAGTGACAATCCATCACCTCCCAGGAGACACCACTCTCCCGTATAAGATGGCTTAAAGTCCTGCGAACACACCCTTTCATGTCAGATCTCCACGCCGTGCTTTCTGTCCAGACTGCCCTGGAGCTCCTCTTAATGCTTTGATATGCAGCCCAAATGTAGCCCCTCAGTGACATTTCCCTGACATCTCCCCTAAAAAGCAGGCTTCACCAGCATCCCCTTTCTCGGTACCAACCCTATTCCTCGTAAATGCCTTCATATAGCTCCGTCATATTCTAGTTATTAAGTTATGTCTCTCTACTTCTTTACTGAAAGTGACTTGGATACGGGAAAATATTTAAGCCTATCTGTTTAAATCTCAATACCTCATGCATGTCACATCATGGATGCTCAATAAACATTTACTTCCTAAATAAATATCAGCTTCCTAAAGTGAGTTAATACATCTTCACTGTTATGGGTTGATTTACGTTCCCCTAAAATTCATGTGCTGAAGTCCTAACCCCAATTACCTCAGAATGTGACCTTATTTGGAAACAGGATCTTCGCAGAGATAATTCATTAAGAGAAGGTCATACTGAAGTAGGGTGGGCCGCTAATACAATATCCCTGCTGTCCTTACAATTAGGGGAAATTTGGACACAGACAGTCATACACAGAGAACACCAAGTAAAGATGAAGGTGGAGATGAGGGAGATGCTTCCACAAGCCACAGAACATCAAATATTGCCATTAACCAGCAGAAACCAGGAGAGACGCACCTAACAGATTCTCCTTCGGCGCCCTCAGAAGAACTCACCCTGCTGAGACCTTCATTTCCGACTTCAGCCTCCAGAACTGTGAGACCATAAATTTTTGTTATTTAAGGCTTTCAGTTTGTGCTACTTTGCTATGCCAGCCCCGGCAAACTAATACATTTACTAAATGAAAACAATTTCTCAACACAGCTAATACCTGAATATTTGCAATGTGCCTTCTATGTACTTTGCTAAGCAGCAAATGCAGTAATAGCAACATTAGATGGCATTATGTCCGTCCGTGCATGCTTCCTCTCTTCTCTAGGAATATTTTGAAAGGAAAATGGTTTTTTGCATATAATTTTCCCCCAATCGATTTTTATTTCTGTCTGGCAAACACTCTTAAAGCAGAGACACTTATCAGAGGAGAGAAATGATGGGATGAAAGGCCTGAAGGCTGCTGAGGAAACATCGCCACTGAGCTGAGCCCTGCCGCACCCTCTAGCATTCCTGCCTCACCTTACCTCCCCATGGCCTTCTCTCTTCTGGTCACCACTCTCGGCAATCCCGGCTCGAAGTGAATGCACGGAAACTACCTTCGCTGAAACCAAATGAGTTTAGCCCCACTCAATTTAACATGAAAGAAAACGCTGACATGCAAACACCATCCTGGAGTCAAGTGCAAGCCATCCCCTTGTGTATTTCACTGTTTCTCACTTGAAAGCATAAACGCAGCACAGATGCTATATGGGTTGATGGAGGAAGCCAGCAATACGTGAAAGAGAGACTGCACTCACCCAAGTCACTGATTCCCAAGCAGTTCCGAGTGAGTCGCTGTAATGGGCGTGGTGGAACAGTGTGGCCAGCAGTGTCAAAGGAGGTATTGAGAGACCTAAGACTCCGACGCTCAGAAAACCCCCTCCAACATTTGGGTTTCCTGCAGAATCTGCTTCCAGCTTCACTCACATTCACTTCACTCCAAATCTGGCTGCCAATACATAGTGTTTACTAAAGATAACTCTGGCAGGAAAATCACAGAGTTTAATGTGAAGTGATTCACAGCTAAAATATGACACTTTTTTAAAGCTCATTAAGACTGTTAATTAAGATTGCTAACATTGATGGGTTTGTCAGAGAGGTCTCCTGTTCCATTTAAAACACGTCAGTTTTTTCACAGGTATCTAGCTTTGAGTGTTGGTTATTACAGAATACGCTGGGACCGTTTTCCCACAAAAACCAAAACTAGTCATTTGCTCTATAATTTTTATTGAGAATATATATTCTATTTAAATTTTCAAAATCAGTTGGAAAAAATTCAAGCTGATACTAAAATAAGTGACTTATAAGTACCACTTTCAAATACTAAACATTTTCATTTTAAACCAGCATTACTGGTATTATATGTGCTTCTGTACATCAGTGTAACTGTACACAGACTTAAGAGAAAAATGATAGCCCACTTATACTAGTCACAAAACAATAAAACCAGGAATTAACAGTAAGTTTTATAAAGATCATTTTAAAATTCCAACCACTTAAAAATAAAGAAAATTAACTATGAGGTCAAAGGAGAAATGACATGTGCAATAACAGATTATTTAGAAAACAAAACTAATGAGAACACTAGACATGATTCCTTTAATGCATTCAAAGTTGCTTTCAGAGGCAGCTTTAGACTTAAGCATGTTCATTATGAAAGAAAGAAAAAGACTAAGCTCTCAAAGAATTTAGAAAACAAATTCTAAAAAGTTACAGAAAGTTATGAAAAGTTTTAAGAAACTAGCAGGAATAATAAAATTAAAAAGCAGAATTGAATTAATTCAAATATTAAAACATAATATTACTGATAAATATGCACTCACACTCTAAAATGGATTAAGCTCCAGTGTATCTAATCAGTATAGAAAAGAAAAAAGAACAAGAAAAATGAGAAATAGACAATGTGAAATGGCACGTATAGAATATAATCAAGATGTTAAGGCTGGGCGCGGTGGCTCACACTTGTAATTCCAGCACTTTGGAAGGCCGAGGCAGCCGGATCACTTGAGGTCAGCAGTTCGAGACCAGTCTGACCAACATGGTAAAACTTCATCTCTACTAAAAATACGAAAATTAGCCAGGTGGGGTGGCGGGGGCCTGTAGACCCAGCTACTTGGGAGGCTGAAGCAGGAGAATCGCTTGAACCCAGGAGGCGGAGGTTGCAGTGAGCCAAGATCACATACCACTGTACTCCAACCTGAGCAGCAGAGTAAGTCTCCGTCTCAAAAAAAAAAAAAGAAAAAGAAAAAAGGATGTTAAGAGTTCTACATGTGGAATCCAAGGGAACTGGGTGGAATCTCAAGTCAACCACTTTTTAGTTACAAGACTTTGGCCACAGTTAACCTCTTAAGACTTGATTTTCTCTAAAAATAAGAATGAAAAAATAAAATGAAAGAATACTACTAACTACTTCCTGAAGATTTTGTGAAAATCAGACAAGTACTTCATAGAATCCAGGGACTAGTAAGCACTCAGGTCATAATTTAGACCATTCTAAAGACTTACATCTGCTCAAGATGTAATCCCTTGACATGGTCCCATTAGGTCCCCTGTAGAGGGTGACATTTGTGATTTCATCTTCAAAGCAATGTATTTCACAGAAACTGGCGAAAGGTGAAATTCTTCCATCTCTGACATGGTTGTGTATGAGCCAGTGGCAGCTGATGTGGAGTGATGTGACAAGGGTGGAAACGTCCCCCAGGAAATACATCCTTAGGCACCGTTTTGTGCTACAAGAATCCTCCCACTAAAATGTTGAGAGAGCATCCCTAAGTGGGTGCTAAAACATGTGCACATGGATGTAGAGAGTGAAACGAGAGACAACAAAGACTCGGACGGGTGAGGGGGTGGATGAGAAATTAACGGGTAAGATACGTGTTATTCGGGCGATGGATACCCACCCTAAGAGCCCTGACCAGACCACTACACAATCTATGCATATAACCAAATTGCATGTGTAACCCATAAGTTTATATGAACTTTAAAAAGAGATTACATGTTTATGTTCATTTCTCCATCTTTTCACCCATTTGGTTCATCATTTCCCCTAATTTACTTAACGTATTTTACAATAACAATTTTAAAGTCTTTGTCTGCTTAATGTATTTATAATAAGGATTTTAAAGTCTTCATCTATCATGTCTAGTGTTCTCATTAGTTTTGTTTTATAAATAATCTGTTATTGCACATGTAATTTCTCCTTTGACCTCATAGTTAATTTTCTTATTCCTAAGTGGTTAGAATTATAAATTATCTTTATTAAACTTAGTGTTAATTCCTGGTTTTATTGTTTTGTAACTAGTATAAATGGCCTATCACTTCCTCTTAAATCTGTGTACAATTACACTGATGTGCAGAAGCACATATAGTTATAATACCAGTAATGTTGGTTTAAAATGAAAATGTTTAGTATTTCAAAGTGGTGCTTGTAAGTCACTTATTTTACAGTCCATTTAAAGTCCAAGAGACCACCTGCAAGTCGCTAAGAAGATGTATCATCTTCTAGCATTTAGACATCCTAGCACCTCTGTACCCTATGCTTTCTTACATCTTAAATAAACAAACATACATAAGTAATAAATGAATAAATAAAAGGTAGAGAGTTGGTTGGAATCTCCTGTGTAAAGAGGAACATTAAAATGGCAAGACTGGGATATTGTCCAGGAACAGAACAATGAAGAGCAAAGAACAGAATTTAGAAAACAAAAGGTTGAGGGGAAATGGAGGTGAAAAGGGATCGACTGAACACACGGGCAAAACCAGCTTAATGCCCCAACAGTGGCTAACCTTGTTAACACTTCCTCTTTGCCAGTCACTGTTCTAAGTACTTTTCATGTGATTTCCCAACGAATCCTCACCACCAGCTGCAAGGTAGGTGCTAATGTCCTCTTTCACTAAGGAGAAATCCCACAGGTGACTTTACCAGCCTGGGACCAAGAGTGAGTTCATGGGCAAAGACAGCATCTGAAGCCAGGTGATGCACCCCAAAGTCTGCACCATAAACCCTCCTGCTTGTTCCCCTTTATGGCATCACAGGGAAGTGTCCCAGAGACCAAAGGAGCCTCAAGAACGAAGGGCAGTCACCAGTGTCAATTCTACAGGAAATCTGGGAGCCAGAAGCCTTGAACTTCCAAAATGCAACTTCAGCCAAGCTACTGTGGCTAAAAGCAGAAAGCAGATGACACTCCTTTAGGAAGGAAAAGGAAGGTGATCATGGCAGTTGACTTCAATAAAATCCCCCCCTCCACAGTACCAACAGCTGAAAAGAAGAAAGTCCATGATATGGAACGTGGGAAGAGATGGGGGGGAATGAACTCTTAGGTCCAGCCTGAGAACAGGACAAGCTAGGAATGTAAGAAATGATGACTGCTGGAGAATCATGATGGGCCTAGGAAAGCAGAAGAGAAATGAATGCAGCCAGTATCTTCTCAGAAGTCAAGTTCATCACAGTGAGAGCATCATATCTGTTAAGAATTAGGAGTCTGTCAACAACAAAAAACAAAAATGCCAGTTTAAAAAGGGGCAAAGGACTTGAATAGACATCTCTACAAAGAAGATATACAGATGTCCAATAAGCACATGAAAAGATGCTCAACATCACCAACCACCGGGAAATGCAAATCTTAGTCACAATGAGACAGCACTTCACACCTACCAGGATAGCAATTAAAAATAATAATAATAACAAATGTTGGCAAGGAAATCTGGAAAATCTGGAACCCCTGTGCACTGCAGGCAGGAATATAAAATGGTGCAGCCAGTGTGGAAAATTATATCACAGTTCTTAAAAAAAAACTTAAAACAGAATTACTTTATAATCCAGCAATTCCACTCCCATGCATATGCCAAAAGGAAGTGAAAGCAGAGACTCAAATATTTGTACACCCACGTTCATAGTGGCATTATTCACAATAGTCAAAAGGTGAAAGCAAGCCAGGTGTTCACTGGTAGATGAATAGACAAACAAAACGTCATACATACACGCGGTGAAATACTATTCTGACCTAAAAAGCAAGGAAATTCTGTCACATGCTCCAACATGGATGAACCTTGAAGGCATGCTACATGAAATACATCAGACACAATAGGACAAATACTGTATGGTTTCACTTACGTGAGCTACCCAGACTAGCAAAATCCATAGAAGTAGGAAATAGAATGGGGGTTCCCAGGGGCTGGGGGTAGGGAGGAGAAATGACTGATTAACGGGTACAAGGTTTCCTCTGGGGTAATGAAATACCCTGGGGCTAGACACTGGTGAAGGTCGCACAATACTGTGTATGGACAAAATGCCACAAAACTGTCATTAAAATGGTACATTTAAATTATGTCTATGTTACCACAATTTTAAAAGAGTTAGGGGTTCACTGAATTGTAAACTTCACAAATGACATGTATAATATTGATTATACCCCAAAAACAACTATGAATAAAAGAAAGAAAAAATTCAAGGGCTTGAAGGGAAGCCAAGACGAGGGCTAGAGGGAACATGGCGTTCTCTCCGTAGGTGGAGGCAGAGTTTCCCTAACCGTGCTCCTTCAGACATCAGGCGTCCCTATGTGTGTCCCCGCCGGGGTGACAGGAAGGTAGGACTGCAAACTGGGAAACCACTGGGTTAAACCAAATGAAAACAGATTTCTTTACTGAGGACTTTTTGGAAATCTTCCAAAATTAATATGCAGAACGAAATCTCAAAAAGGAGACTCACAGGCAAGATTACCCAAATTTATTTGAAACAAATAAGTTGCTGCAAATGCCTGCACGTAGTTGGGAGGGGGTAAAGGCAAAGCAAAGTGAGCAAGCCTAGTGCAGCTCGGTTAGGCGAAAAGAAGTCAAGCTTGTGAGGAACACACCCCACGGACTCATAAGGAAATCAGATAAATAAAAGGACCGACTGGGGTTGCAGCCGGGTCAACCGAGGTGGTCAGCAGGCGGGGTAGAGCCATCAGGCTCTGTGAATCAGAACGACTGATCGCACACGAAAACTGCTTTCTAACTCCATCACTCTTCACTAACCATTTGGCATCATCATGTTTCATTAGCCTGGAAAACCTCCTCCCTCTACCTGATGTATGAATAGTATGCACAAGCCACCTGGCTTTTTGTGCCGTAGGTGGCTACAGACATCAATGAAAGAGCTTCCTTTAGTCATGTGTAAGTGGCATGTATTAAAAGTCACCAAAACAGGAAACTGAAAAGGTGTGCGTGTAATACTGGACATAAGTGTTACACCATAGTCTGCAATGTGGAGTGGAGAGCCAGCCATCAAAGAAGAACGCAGAGAAAAATCCTCATTTTCCATGTAGTTTACTTATCCTTCATGCAAATGATTTTCTGCCTGGGAGGGAGTCAGTTAGTAAACTGAGTCTCAGAGTAGAAGCACAAATGGGATTTTCAAGAGAGTGAGGATGGAGAGAAAAAAAAAAACCAAAAAACTATGGCTTTGAAGGAGGTCATTTTCTTCGCACATTTTTTTTTAGGTAAACTGATTAGCTAACAACTAGCAAAGAGGTAATTTGCACATTTTTAGCCTTGAAGAAGCCAAGTTCTGAAAATTCCAAATTCAGTTATTTATGGATTCTCCAGCAAACCTTTGAGAGTTCGCTGTTGCAGCATTCACGGCAGGCTGTGTCTGTGGAATGTCCACCACCATCCTTCCACCAGCACCTCCACCTCGGTGAAACCAGCACGCCACCATCTGCCTCATTCAAATTCCTCAATTCCTTCATTTATGTCCAATTATAATAGGCACCTGTTTCTCTTCAAAGCTTCCAGACACCTGGGCATTGTGCCAGACTCCCTACAAAACCGAGTCATTGAACACCCACTCTGAGCAACTGCTGATGAGTTGAACAACATTCACAACTATTACTGCTCAAATGTGTAGTAGGGCCTAGAGGCATTTGTTTCTCTAGTTTGCCCACACTGACACGAAAAAAGTAAGTTCAAATTGGCCAAAAATATAAAGCAGCACCCAAACAAAGGGACACAACTTTTGGAATAGTCCTTGAAAGTGGTGGCCAGGGAAAAAACACTGAAAACACCAGAATTTTACATGTATCTTTTATGGGGGAGCGAATGCAGAAAAGGGGTGAGGAACTGAAATTCATGAAAGTTTCACTAATAGTTTCCCTTCCCAGATTGGAGAAAGGTAAACAGAGGTGGTGAAGAGGAGACTTAAGAGAAATGATCCTCTGGAGATAAACGAGAAAAAAACCTTCAGACTTGCCATTCCACTTTTCACAGAGAGAAGGAAGGCTGTGACTGACAGAATCACTCTCCTTCCCCAGAGATGACTGTCTCCAGTAACAACCAGGACTTACTGGACAGACAAAGGAGATGTGGCAGATACAGGAAGAGGGTTGGCTTCCTCTGATAAGGGTTCCTGAAGAAAGGAATGGAGGAAAAGCAGAGGAAAAAACATGTGAAGACATATCAGCTGAGAATTTTCCAGAATTGAAACTATGAGACCTCAAATCAAAACTGGACTCTAGGTACTCACCATGATAAATAAAGAGAAACTCATATCTTCCACATCATAGTGGTCTACAGAACGTCGAAAATGAGAAAGTCCTAAAAGCTAATGTGGAGAAAGGCAAATTATCAACAAAACAGTCACAATTAAGCTGATAGCCATTTTCCATGACCAATAATATATATAAGCCAGAAGATATCAAAATGCTGGAAGTAACTGCCCATCTAAAATTTTATACCCAGTTAAACTAATACACAAAAGTAAAGCCATAACTAAAATGTTTTCAAACACAGAAATAGTAAGAAAGCTTATCACTAATGTAGCCTCAATAATAGGATCATTCATGAATGTAGTTCAGCAAGAAGTTGCATAAACTCAGGTGTATGTCAAGGGACACAGGACACAAAAATGAGCACTGAAATTGATCAAACATATCATTAAATTTAACTAATTTATGCCCATAAAAATAACTACATTTTCATGTTTTAAAAATCCAAAAATATAGGAAATCACCCAAGAAAAGAGAAAGAGAGAAAGGAAGGGAGGAAAGGAGGAAGGGGGGAGGGATGGGTGGAAAAGACAGAGAGAGAGAGAGAGAGAGAAAGAAAGAAAAGAAAAGAAAGGAAAGGAAAAGAAAAGAAAAGGAAATTTACAAGTTCGAACTAAGGAATAGTTACAAAATAAGGGAACAAGGTGGTTAGTTAAATTGTGCTTAAGTCCTTGTCATGATAGAGAAAATAACAGGAATACCAAAAATGTTTATATATGGTTAAAATACATGATTCAAGATTAAATATAATCATTAAAAATATATATACAGTCTACAGTCGGCAAACCAGCAAAAGTAGTAAAATGGGAATATAGAAAACTGTATCAATACAACAGGAGATAAAAAAATGAAGAAAAGAGAACTAAACAAAAAAGGTATTAAAGATAAAATACATATGAGATAAAAGAATTAAAGCCAAAGGCCTCAGAAATTATGTATATTATAAATGGATTAAGTTCACTTGTTTAGAAACACAATAATCAGGTTGGAAAAAATCTAGCTATATGTGAGTTCAAATGACACACCCAAAGTAAAGGTACAACGATAGGCAGGAAAGATACTTGCAGTTAGTTAGGGGAAGAAAAAGAAACCAACCCTAGTAGAGCTATGTAAGGCAAAAAGAATTCAAGCCAAAAGTATCAACACTACATAGCAATTTACCACATATTATTATAATATAGATAGCACAATATGGATCTTTAGAAACTTGTAAGCTTCAACAACATGGCCTCAAAACATATAACAAAAAACTGACAGTATTCTAAGAATAAATTGTATTTTTATGGATTTCTTTGAGAAATGTGTAACCAAAAGAACAAAAATTAGTAATAATGATTTGACGATGAAAATTAATAAACTTCATTTATTAAACACATACAGAAACAGAAAGTAAACATTCTTTTCAATTGCACACATACCACTTAGGGGAATTAAAAATCAACAATAAAAACATACTGGAGAAAAATACATGTTTTGAAACTTTCAAAGGTAGGCCTCAAAAAAACTTATGGCTTAAAGAAGAAATCATAATAGATATTTTAAACCAAATAACAATGAAAGACCAATATATGTCCTGTGGACAGCAACTAAAAATTATTTAGGAATAAAGTTATAGGTCAAAAAATATAAATATGTAGAATACATTAAGCACATACTTCAAGAAGCTGGGAAAAAATAACAATAAACATTTGAAAGGTAAGAAAAAGAAAAAGACGAGGATATAACTATCAAGTCATTGATACACAGAATAAAACAACCAAAGAAATTATCTACATACTCAAAAACTGTTTCTTTCAGAAAAACTAATAAAGTAAATAAAACTTTACTAGGATTTAACAAGAAAAAAAGGGACAGAAATAAATCATATTTAAAGTCAAAAAGGTCTGCAACAGAGAAATTTTTAAAATTTTAAATCATAAGAAAATAGTATGAAAAATTTTATGCCAATAAATTTCAAAACTTTGAAACAATTTTTCAGCAAATAATGAATTAACATAGTTCACTGAAAAGGCAATAGAACCTGAATAAGCAAAAGGAAACAGAACCTAAATAAACAATGAATGTGTCATCAAAAGCCCATTGCCTCCACTCTAAAATGCAACCACCCAGAAAGATTTAGAGGTGAGCTTTACCAAATTTTAAAGAAACAACAACCAAAAAAATCCCTTTTTGTACAAGCCATTTCCAAGAGACACAGAAAAAATACACAACTTCAGATAAGGAGAGTAAACGAAAAGAAAATTATGAACAATATCTCTTTTGAATACAAATGGAAAGTTCCTAAATAAAGCACAAGAAATGTATTAATAAACTACACCAGTAAATTAAAGAAAAAGTACATGATTATTTCAAAAGCTACATCCAAAAAGAATCAATAAAATTCAGCACCAATTCATAATAAAAAAAGAGACCTTTCTTAATCTGGCAAAGGGCATCCATCAAATACCTAAAATAAACACACTTGATAGTGAAACTTACAAGCATTCCCAATTAAGGTGAAGGTCAAGACAAGGATGTCCATTATCACTTTTTTTTCTTAGAGAAGGGGTCTCACTATGTTGCCCAGGCTAGTCTTGAACTCCTGGCCTCAAGCAATCCTCCTGCTTTGGTCTCCCAAAATGTTGGGACTACAGGCATGAGCCATTGTACCTAACCTGTCACTGCTTTCTTAAACTTTGCCCTTGAGGTCCCAGCAATTGGAATAAGACCAGAAAAGATGTATATAAGAAATGAAAGAGAAGAAACTAAGCTATTCCTGTTTATAGACAATCTGATTATTATGTCAGACCACATAGGCTAGGTTATGCTACCACAAACAACCCCAAAATCTCGGGGTCTTAACACTGCAAGTTTTTTTTCACATAAGCAAAATCCATTGCTGATTCAGGCTACTCTTGAAGGCAAGAATACAAAGGTCGGTTTATTATTGTATGCTATTTTGATCTAATGGCATGCTCATATCAATATGTGCTTACACAAGCAGAGCAAAGAGAGCTGGGAAATCATGCACCTGCAATCCAATGTCTCAGCACACATCCCTTTAGCTCCCTTTTCATTGGCCAGGAAAAGTCACATGTTGTGCCTAACTCCAAGAGGTGGAAGAACCAACATCCTCCCATGTGCTAGAAAGACACAAATAACCAAAATATCTAATACAATTATCTACAGAAAACATTCAAGAGAATCTACATGTAAACTATCAGAACCAATAGAGAACATATCACATTTATCAAATTTCCGTGGTATTACTACTAAAAATGCATAACTTCAATCTGCATATAAGAAAATACCAGGCAACTCCAAATTGAGGAGTACTCTACAAATAACCACCCTGAACTCTTCTGAAATGTCAAGTTTACAAAAGAGAAGACTGAGGAACTATTACAGATTGAACATGAATAAAGCGACATGAAAACCCAATGCAATACGGGATTCTGGCTGGGATCCTGGACCGGAAAAAGGACATTACAGGAAAACTGGAAAAATTCGAACAAGGTCTGAAGATTAAGAATATTATGGCCGGGCACGGTGGCTCACGCCTGTAATCCCAGTACTCTGGAGGGCTGAAGGAGGAGGATCACTTGAAGTCAGGAGTTCAAGACCGGCCTGGCCAACATAGTGAAATCCCATCTCCACCAAAAAATACAAAAATTAGCTGGGCATGGTGGCACACGCCTGTAATCCCAGCTACTTGGAAGGCTGAGGCACGAGAGCTGCTTGAACCTGGCAGGTGGAGGTTGCAGAGAGCTGAAATCACACCACTGCACTCCAGCCTGGGCGACAGAGCAAGACTCTGTCAGAAAGAGAGAGAGAGAGACAGACAGACAGACAGACAGACAGAAAGGAAGGAAGGAAGGAAGGAAGGAAGGAAGGAAGGAGAGAGAGAGAGAGAGAGAGAGAGAGAGAGAGAAAGAAAGAAAGAAAGAAAGAAAGAAAGAAAAAGAAAGAAAGAAAGAAAGAAAGAAAGAAAAGAAAGAAAGAAAAAAAAAGAAAAAGAATGGCTGAAAAGAACAAAGTGGTAACTTACCTTCCCAGGGCAAGACATAAAGTCAGAGCAATTAAAACATGTGGTGTTTTGGCAGAAACAAACAAAATACATCATCACAAAACAGAACAGAGATCTCAAAAATAAACCTACAAATTTTGGGACCGCACTTGACAACTGAACCTAAGATTCGTACGTAGACTAAAAGGCCAAAAATAGCTAAATACATTAAAAAGTAAAACAAGATGGGAAAACTTGACCTAACTTGATCTAGTATATATAAAAACTTATTACATCAATAAGATACTTGTGATGTATAGACCAATGCTATGGACTGAACTGTGTCCACCCGAAGTTCATGTCTGTTCAAGCTCTAACCCCAATGTGACTGTATTTGGAGACAAAGCTTTTAGGAATTAATTAAGGTTAAATGAGGTCATAGGGTGGGATCCTAATTCAATAGGGTCAGTGGCCTCATAAGAAAAAGAAAGGAATCTCATTCCACATGTAAGGACACAGACAGAATTTTTTTTTTTTTTTGAGACGGAGTCTCGCTCTGCCGCCCAGGCTGGAGTGCAGTGGCCAGATCTCGGCTCACTGAAAGCTCCGCCTCCCGGGTTTACGCCATTCTCCTGCCTCAGCCTCCCGAGTAGCTGGGACTACAGGCGCCCACCACCTCGCCCGGCTAGTTTTTTGTATTTTTTAGTAGAGACGGGGTTTCACCGTGTCAGCCAGGATGGTCTCGATCTCCTGACCTCGTGATCCGCCCGCACAGACAGAATTTTTAGGATGTACCTGCATTCCTGAAGAGGGTCTTCATCAGAACCTGGTCAGGTTGGCACTTTGATCTCAGAATTCCAGCCTCCAGAACTGTGAGAAAAAAATTTTATGCTGTTTAGCCATCCAGTCTATGGTATCTCATTATGGCAGCCCAAGCAGATCATAAAATAGAATAAATAGCCTCAAAATAGATCTACAAAAGTATGACAGAAATGGTATTACAAATCACCAGAAAAAGGAGTATTGAGTTAACAACCTAGGACTACTGACTATTCATTTGAAAAAATCAAATTTGAATCCCTAACTCACAACATATCAAAAATAAATCCAAGGAGGATTAAAAACCTAAGTGTGAAAAGCAAAACTTGAAGACTTTTAGGAAAAAATACAGTATATGAGACAATCTTTAAAGGCTTAGAGTGGGGAAGAATTTCATAAGATGAAAAACTTCCTCTTAAGAGAAAGCACAAACCATAAAAAAAAAAAACTTGATAAATTTCACCAAATTAAAAATGAAAACCTATTGTTCAATAAAATGTAAAAATACAAGCCACAGACTAGGAGTAGATATTTGCAATGTATATTACTAAAATGAAGGATCTAGAATTTCTAAATGAACTTCTATAGATCTATAAGTAAAAGTCATTCCAGATGAAAAATGATCAAAAGACATGAACAGGCCATTCACAGAAGAGGAACTCCAAATGGCTGAGATACATAATATACGAAAAGATGATTAGTTTTACTAGAATCAGGAAAATGCGCCTTAAAACACTGAGATTCTATTTCATACTCATGACAACAACAAAAATTTTAAAATCCAATAATTCCAAGGGTTGGGGAAGGTGTGGAGAAACAGGAACTGAGTTAGAGTTACAGTATGTAGGAGCATAAATTGGTACAAATCCCTTGGAAAACATTCTTCAGTATCCAGGAAAGATGCTTTATCACCTGATGTGTCTTTTCTAGGTATGTACTCCAAAGTACACTCTAACATGTATGAAAAGGAGATACATACAAGAATGTTTATTATAGAATTTTTATATGAAAAATGAAAATCATCTAAACATACATTAACAAAACAATAGCTGAGCCAATTGTAGTACAATCCTACAACATAATTTTTTTTAAGAGACAAGGTCTTGCTCTGTTGCCCATGCTGGAGTGCAGTGGAGTGATCATGGCTCACTGCATCCCCAAACTCCTGGGCCCAAACAATCCTCCCATCTCAGCCTCCCAAGTAGCTAGGACTACAGGTGCACGCCACCACGTTTGGCTAATTTTTTATTTTTCACTTTTTTTATAGAGATGAGGATTCGCTATGTTGCCCAGGCTGGTATCAAACTCTTGGGCTCAAGAAATTCTCCCACCTCAGCCTAACATTGTATATAGCAATGAAAATGAATGAACTATACCTGCAGAGGTGCCCAATCTTCTGGCTTCTCTGGGCCACATTAGAAGAAGAATTGTCTTGGGCCACACATAAACTACACTAACACTAACGATAGCTGATGAGCTTTAAAAGAAATCTCACAATGTTTTTTAAAACTTTATGAATTTGTGTTGGGCCACATTCAAAGCCGTCTGGGCTGCAGGTTGGACAAGCTTGAACTACAGCTATGATTTGGTTTAGCTCTCTGTCCCCACCCAAATCTCATCTCCAATTGTAATCCTCAAGTGTCGAGGGAGGGAAGTGATTGGATTAAAGGGAAGTTCCCCCATGCTGTTCTCCTGACAGTGAGTGAATTCTCACAAGATTTGATGGTTTTATAAATGGTAGTTTTTCCCACACTCTCACATGCTCTCTCACCTGCTCTCTCAGGCCATGTAAGATGTGCCTGCCTCCCCTTCCGCCATGATTGTAAGTTTCCTGAGGCCTCCCCAGCCATGTAGAACTGTGAATCAATTAAACCTCTTTCCTTTATAAATTACCCAGTCTCTGGAAGTTCTTTATAGCAGTGTGAAAATGAACTAATACAAGTTATGTCTCAACATGGATAAATGTTGAAAACAATGAATCAAAAAGAGCTGCAGTAGGACCGTATGAAACCATTTTAGAGAGCTTGAAATATTGAACTCAATACCATAATTAATCACAGATTTATACATAGAAGTGATATGGAAACACACATGGAAAAGACAGTAATAATTCAAGATAGTGCGAAGGAATGAAAGGAGATGGAGAGAACTAGGGAAGGGACAGAGGGAGCTTCAATGATGCTTTCATATTGTCTTCTAAATCTAAGCAAGTATGGCCAAGTGTTAGGACTCAATAGAGCTGGGATGTGGACTCACACATGCTTTTTCTATTATTATTTCACTTCTGTATGTTTGAAATACTTCAAAATTTGAAAAATAAAAAATGTAATGCCTCCAAGTTACACCCTGAATTTGGGGGCAATCCAAAACCTGAGTGTATCCTGAGAGCAACTTTTAATAAAAGTATAAATTTTAATAAATTTAATCAAAATGAATAGAGACTAAATCCACCAATCATGATTATCCATCATTCCCACTGCTTCTATGACTTCATATCCTCAGGCCACAGAAAAGCTGATAAACCACATCTCCAGGACACCAAAGGAAGCTCTGGGAAGGAAACAATGTTCGCATAGGAGAGAAGCAATCTAGGACAATCAAAAAATGTTATCTAAAGGTTCAGCTCAACCTGCCCTTGTTAAATATGCTTGACAAATAAAGAGATGTCAGAGCAAATAGGCATAAATACTACAGAAAGGAAGGAGGAAATGAAACAAAAGCAAATGTGCAAAAGAGAAGTGAAGAAGCCAGAATCTGGAAGAAAGTATACTCCCAGCAGTGGATTACAAGTTTTCACAGTAAATGATTTGTTGCTACAAGAAACTAAGAACAGGAAATCAACAAAACAGGGCCACAAGCGATGACAAAGAGATGGAATGAGATTAAAAAGGGAACTTGCAGAGTTTAGGAAGCACAGTGATCACCAAAACACCTCTATGGGAAAATGAATAAATTAGAAACAGTGAGAAAAAAAGACAGAGCATTGCAAATGTGAATAGGAACACTGAGGAATGGTTTCCAATAATTATAAAGAATCAGAGCTCTTTTATTTTCAGAGACAGGGTCTTGCTACATTGTCCAGACTGGTCTCGAACTTTTGGGCTCAAGCAATGCTCCCGCCTGTATCTACAGCTTAAACAAAAAAAGACAGGGACCAAAATTTAAATAACAAACTAAATATTGTTCCCCTGATGTTTGTTAGTCATCTTATTAAAATAATTCTGCTGTTGCTCATAATATTTTTTTCACAACTTTTTGGGAATAACTTTTCAAATCATATTATTTTTAAAAATTCAATAAGAAACAACTAGTTTTGTTTCCTTCTTTCCATACCTCATTCTTGATCCAAAACAATTATTACTCAGCATGGTACAGTGCGTGGCACACAATAGGAAGTCATAATAACAACAATAGCTATAACTTACATAGCATGTATATATCTGGCACTGTTCTATTGTTCTTTATTACATACAGAACCATGTACTCCTCACAACCACCCCTATGAAATAAGTACTATTATTCTCTTCAATTTTAATTAACGACACTGAGGCATAAGGAAATTAAGTAATCTGCCCAAGGTCATATAACAAGTACCTGTCAAAGCTGGAATTTGGACCCAGGCATCTGGCTGCAGAGCCTGAGCTATTTATCTCTGCAAGAATATTTATTCAAAGGGTGAATGAGTGATTAGCCACTTTATTTACCCAACTTGGTCCCAAACAACTTCTGGCTCTGATGTCTTCTATTGAGGATGTGGGGATGATGTTCAAAATTAGATATAAAAATTCCGGTTGATTTGTTTTTCAAATGAATCTCACTACACCTGCACAATACTCAGAGCTCCTAATTCTGGTTTTCAACTGAAGGCCATGTTAGTTCTCAAAATCTCTATAAATCTTCTTACGCACCCCTTCACCTGACACAGGGTCAGTTAACTCCCTCCTTCCACAGGCAAAGCAGTGTTGTCAAAACTCAGAAGAGGTCAGCCACAAAGCTTGACGGAACCCTATCCTCAGGCCAAGGCAAAAGAGAAGAAACTGGAATTAACAAGGAATAGGGGAGCCCTCACCAAGTCCAAGGACTTACCTGGGAGCAGGAAGGGGTGGCAGAGGAAAGTAAGGAGTAGAAGGAGAAGGGTCAACAGAAGAAAAATGAACACAGGCTGCAAACCTGGGTTTACCCAGGGCCATGAAGCTTGGGTGGGGCCCAGGAACAAGGATGTTATAGTCAAGGAGGTAGACGTCTGTCAGGTCCAAGGAGGGACTCCATCCTCATCAGCATCCAGGTCACCTGGGGAGAGAGGTTGATAAAGCCCAGGCAGCTTTTCAACCAGGATTCAGGATCAGGCTCTAGGCCTGGCAGAAAACCAAGCAGAAATCTGATCAGACACCCAGTTCAATGGACAAGTATGTATGGGGGAGCATCCCCTCGGACGCCAGTACTGGGCTCAGTTCCATGCCCAGGAAGGAGAAGATGGAGACTCTGAAACTCTTCTGGGAGCCGGCTGAACTGGCCTCAATCTGTAGCTGTCCAGGGACAGAGGAGGGAGGGCTACACCCTGGTATCCTCTGCTGAATGGATGAAGGTTACCATCCATGTGGAGAAGTTTGGCCATGGCGAAGTATGCAGATTTTCATAAAACCGACTATCAAAGGTGGCCCTTGTTCATTCAAGGTACCTACTTAGAAATCCTACAAAAGAAGGGATGCCCCTGTCTGGAAGAACCTTTGCAAAGACCACCTTGTCCTTGTCAGTCCTCTGAGGTAACAGCACAGTGAAACATCTCTTTCCGATTTGCATTTCCGGGAGGTAACGTCCATGGGCCTCACACTGAGCTCCTTCCTGAACACGTCAGATTTTTATTATTATTAAATTTGCCTAACAAAGAAATTATTTAAGACGAACTGACTTTAAAAGAGAAGAAAAAAATGAAAGGAGATAGGAAACAAGACTTAACACATATGCAATCACTCCTTAAAAGATGTACAATTCTCTCTTTGAAACCAAATTTGCATATTACACGCACCTGTTTTAAAGAGGAAACACCACAAAAGGTACATGTAAAGATGGGCAGAATCAGCATGCATTTACCCACAAATGCCCCTCTAAGGACTTCCTACATCTGTAAAATACTCTCAACAGCAGCCACTGCCCACCCCAGGCACCCAACGAAACATGACACTTCCCCAGATCTGTGTCTTCATTAAATTCTACTCCTCCTCCATCTCCATCTCTTTGAAAAAGACAAAAATAGTAAATGAGGAAGATGCGGAGATGAGAAGTAATGTTAACATTTACAATAGGTGGCCACTCATAACAAAGACTTAAGTTTGTTATGCTAACATAAAGGACGAGTGAAAAATAATTTTCCAACATCTGATTACTGCAGATTCAGTTGCTATCATTTGGAAGCTGTATTTATCCCTCAAAAGTCAGAAACCTAAACAAAAAATGAAACAAAACCACGAAGGAAAACTACAGTGCGGTATGTGTGAGAGCACACTTGCACATGCACACACATAGGCGCACACACACACACCTGGTACAGATATTGTTTTTAAAATAATGTTCATTACTGAATCTTAAGGTACCTCACTGTATTTAGCAATGACCTACAGACTCCCTTCTGGTCCTCCCAAAGTCAAAACCCCTGGTGTCATCGCTTAATGCAAAGCTGTCTTTCTCACCATTCTGCCTAGCAGCCCCCTCCACAACCCCCACGATGCAGAAGCTGCCTGCCGCAGGGTGCTTCAGAGTTTGTTTTGTTGTTGTTGTTTAAGATTACGCTATTCTTTCTAATTGCGTGATGTTTCCATCCAGTACTGATTCCCTAAGTCTCGCGTCCGCACCGTGCCCACCCAGGAACACAACTTCCTGGGTGCGTGGCGTGAGTAGCGATAAGACTTGATAAATGAATCTGTTTTCACACCAAGTTTGATGACATTTAGTCTGTAACAATTTTCTTTCCCTTCATTTAAAAGGAACGAAGGAAAACAGAAGAGCACGCCTGCAGTGCGCGGCCGCGCCGCGGTCCCCGGCGCCCGGCACCCACGCCCCCGCGCGCCGCAGGACCCGGCCCCGCGCTCCCGGCCAGCGCTCCCCGCGCCCTGCGCCCCAGCCCCGGGCCTTACCATGCGCGGGGCAGCCCCGGCAGGCCCAGTCGGACTGGAAGCCGCCGCGGGCTCAGAGCCGCACCCCGGCCCGCGGACGCAGGGGGCGCGCGGCCGGTCCCCGGAGGCGCCGGGTCCAGGCCGAGGATGGTTTTCCGCCCCGCTCCGCTCCGCATTTAGGAGGTGGGAGGAGCGCGCGGCGATGCGCACAGGAAATCTGATAGGTGAGGAGGCCAGCCGGCGGCGCAGGGCGGCGCGGGCTGGGGGACGCGGGGGGCGGCTCCGGGAGGCGGCTGGACCCCCGCGCGGGCAGCCGGGGGAAGAGGCAGGAACTGTCTACAAATGCTCCAGCTCCGAAGCCCCGAGGGAAAGAGCATCTTTCACGGAGCACCAGGAATTGACGAAGGTGGAATTTACTCAGATCCCCTGAGGCCGGTTCTTTGAGTTTCTGTCCGGCCCTCCGGGAGAACCGTCCCAAAGTTAACTTTGAAAACACTCACAGGAGAGGGAAGCCTGCAGGGTCCTGCGCTTCTCAAACTCCAGATGCCCCCGGAGAGAACACCGCCCCCCCGCCCCACCACCACCACCAGATCTTTTTAAAAAGAGATGCTACCTTCACAGCAAAAGGCCTGATTGTGAGGAATGAGCCAAAGTCATGCAAGGCGTGGGGCGCTATGGGGCTGCGCAGTGACGACCCAATGAAGTAGGTGCCTTGACAATTCCCATTTCATGGATGAGACGACTCCGGCACAGAGAAGTCAGAGGGCCTGTCCTGGGTCACACAGCCACAGGCGGCCTCCAGGTGACTGAATACTGATGTGTCACAGCCACAGTGCGGGGCGGGAGGGGGAGGGGGCTGCAGGAGCTGAAGCCAGTGGGACCCCACCTTTCTCTGGCAGGAAAAATAGACATATATTTACGTAAACAAATACACATTTTTAAAGAGTTGAGAACATATTCAATTCAGTGATCTTCAACCCTGGCAGCAGTAAAATCTCCTGGGAAGCTCTTAAAATTACCAGTGCTCAGGCGCCTACCCCAGGCCCAATGAAGCCGGCTTATTTTCCCTAATGTCATAACTTAAGCAGCTTCAGAGCAGTGCCAGCCCTTTCTTCCCCACGGCTGACAAGTGATCCTTTTTGCGCAAAGATGACGTGAGCTAATGGGGAAGTGGGGAGAGACCCCCCACACACAAAAATTAGGAACATGGAGTCCAGAGCCTAAAAGGTGTAGAATCGCTTCAGAGAACGGACAGACCTCAGAAACTGGAGCATCGGGTTGGAGGGAAGCCTGTGAGGGGTCTGATGGGGAGGAACGCAGCAGCGGGGCAGCAATCACCAGCTGGGATTATTAAACTCCCACGCGATTCTGCACGTGGCTTCGTGCAGCTCCCATTTCCTGGGGTAACCATACGGGCCTGGCACACTCACAGCCAAGCAGGGCCAGACAGGATGCCGCCTCAGGCAGCATCAAGTGGGGCGGGTACCACCCCAGAGGGGGCAGGAGGTGAGCCTGCCTGCTCTCCAGGGTGTCCCCTGCCCTCTCCCTCCCAGTCACCGGTTGCTGTTCGCCCGACTCCCTTCCCACCCTTTCCTCCCTTCCCACCCAGCACCTCCTGCACCAAGAAGCACATCAGACCTCTGTCCAGCCACGGACACCTCAGTTGAGCCGGCACCTGAGGGGCTATGACATGGGGCAGGTGTTGTTTTAATAAAGGTGGCGGGGGGCTGGGGGAGGAAGGTGCAGGACCCAGAGAAAGGGCTCTGGGAGACTGATACTTAGGGCTGTGCTCTGAGGGGCAGGGGGCCAGTCTCAGCGGGGGCCGCAGAAGCCCAGCCTGGGTATATGTAAATACCGACAGAACAGTTAAAATACATTTATTGCATTCCAAGTATAAAAATCAGGGAATCATTTAAGTAGAATTTCAGCTTTGGGTGCTGGTGGTGGAGCCGGAAGCTTCTTCCCTGAAATTGTCCTGGGGAGGAGGGTCCTCCATTTTTTGTTTCCAAGACTAGAGTAATTGAATTATACTACAATGACTTCTTCATTCGAGTAGCTTGTTTTCAATTAGGCTAGTAAGTGGTATGAAAACAAGGATGAAGGAAACGAACTGGAGGGGTAAGGGCCTCTGCATGGGGGCAGTGTTCCAGCTGAGACCCGGATACTGAAAGGGCAGGAGAAGTGAGGAGGGAGCATACCAGGCAGATCAGATCACAGCAAAGGCAAACACCCTGCACCAGGAATGTACCTGCTCACTGTTCAGCACTACCACGTAGAAAATAGGCTGTAGCAAAGGGCAGATCATAGGTCAATGTGTGTAAATTGCTTAGCCCAGTGAGCACCACTGTGAGATGAGCTAGCCATGGCCTTGGGTCTTGGAGATACCTGTCAAGAAAGTGAAAGCATCCATCCATCCATCCTAGGCCAGAGCTCATGGTCTCAGGCTTTGACATTGGTCTTTGCTAAACTATACGAGAGGCCGAGGCAGTGGCCCAGGCAGTGGTCTGCTCCGTCCCGGTCACTGTGGGGATGGGTCACCTGTGAGCCATGCAGACTTCTCTCCCATGGGAGAAGGATTTGCAGAAGCCAAGCACCTCTTCCCCATATGCCTTCCACCACCCCACAAGGCCCTCCAGAGCCTGGTACCAGTGACTGTCAGTCAAAACGTGCATCCTTCCCCATGCTCACTGACGCTCCTGTTTGGTCTCAAGGTTCTTAACCTCAGCACACTTGACAGTTTGGGTTGGATAATTCCTTGTTGTGAGATTGTCCTGTGCACTGTGGGATGCTTAGCAGGACCCTTGGCCTCTACCCACTGGATGTGCGCCCCTGCACACACACACAAGCTGTGACAACATCTCCAGACTTGCCAGATGTCCCGTGGGGAGCAAAGTCACACCCAGTTGGGAACGGCTGCTCTCGTAGAAAGGAACAGGACCCAGTGCTCCACAATAGCTACAGAAAACATTTATCCATGACAGCTCCATGGAAAGGGCCACTTAGAGATCAGAAGATGGTGCCCCATGATGGAGCTGCCGGTCAAGGTCCCCTGCTGCCAGTCCTGCACCGCGTGAAGCAGTCGCTGGTCAAATTTCCCTGCGGCCAGTCCCTCCCTCCGTGCCAGCCTTCAGGTGCTCCTTCCACAGGCCAGGCCCATGTCATTTCAGGACCTGCTCCTTCCCTGCCCTGTGCCTGGACCAAGGCTCTCCTGGATATACATGGGACTCTCCTGGACTCCACCAGATCTCTGCTCAGAGACCACTTCCCCTTCCCTGAGGCCCTGTTTAGTGCACACGTCCTCCCACACCTCAGTCCCCCACTTCTGATCCTTCTGGCTCAGCATTGCTACCTGACATTTCGGAGTCCACTTACTCATTTGTCCATGCTCTGTCTCCCCTGCCAGAACGGGACTTCAGGGTGCACCACTGCACCCCAGCAGAGGCCTCCACCTGGCACACAGGGGATGCTGGAGAAATACTTGAATAAATAAGTGGAGGGATCAGCCAATGGCATCCATGGGCAGTGGCTGGGGAAATGGAGCAAGTGAGGGCTCTTTTTTTTTTCCTTTCATCTATCTTAAGACCCACTACGAGGGCCTTTTTCTACCATAGAGTTTGGTTGCAAAATGTGCAAGCAAGTTCCTTCTCCCCTCCTGATCCAGGCTGGTGATGGTGGGAGGCAGGAGAGCTCACCTGCTCTTCACTCATCTCAAGGAAGCTCCAGCCACTACCAGCGGAAAATTCCTGCATTTCTGACTCAAAAACCTCAGTGGAACGAGCTTCATGGTTGAGATGTCCCAGGGACCCTCAGGAAAAGTTAGAGAATCATCAGAGGTTCTTTGAAGCCTGGAAAATGATTTTCCCAGGGAAGTCACAATACTAATTAGAATGCCTCTGCCTGAAAGGCTTTCCAGGCCCACAGCAGTTTTCTGAAGCATGCAACAAAGCTTTCTCTTGGAGCAAGGTGAAGCGTGGGAGAACAGAGTGGGCCGGGGAGCTGGGAGCTGAACCCTGGAGGGAGCGGCTGCTGCCTGGAGACTGAGGTGTGTGCCGGCAGTGTGGCTCCTGTCCTGGGGCCCCTGGGAGCCGCATCACTGCCTCACTTGAGGGATACCCTGCCCACGTGGGCTGATCTTGCCGCAACAAACAGGCTGACTTTTCCTCAACTGGGTGGGAGCCTTCATTGGGACTGCAGAACATGATTATAACCACCAGCACTCCCAGGGAGCTGAGGAAACATGGCCCAAGCCAGGGTGGCCCACGGGGTTATTGCATGACAATTGTGCGTTATACGAATAGGTAAGGCTGTGGCCAGTTTGCACCCTATGGGGTAGGATGAAGGTGGCCCCTCATTCCTATAAGTAGGTGGGACCACGCCTTCCCAGCTAATGAAGGAATTCACTCTCTGAATGGGACCAGAAGAGTCTATGCTGGTTAACAGAAGGTCACATTAATGGAAGGAGGCTGTGTTTGGATGGTCCCTGGTCACCTCTGAAAAAACACAGCCCTCCAGCCCTGAGGCCACAGAGAAAGTACTGTAACCAGTTTATAAGCATGCATCAGTAAGCTTTTCTTTTTATATTTTCATAGAAGTTTTTTATTTGATTGCAGGGACTTTTCCTGAATAATACAATTTTATGACACATGAAAAACCAAGGACACTTGAAAAATGGTCACCACCTTTCACTGTTGAGCTGGCTTCTTATACAAAATTCTCAGCACAATGCACCCCCTTCCCCACGGCTGTCCCTTCCCTGACATTTCCAGTGAGTTCTGGAGCATATAAGCCTCAACTCATTCTAAGGTCTCTAAAATTAAGGTCCATCTGGACTCTTCAGCATGGAAGTTCCAAGCCAGAGAGGAGATGGAGTGGTAAGAACATGTAGAGTTTCGTCAGCTTGGTTTTGCAAACTCTTGCTCCATAAGTAAGCTCCACCCCTCAGTTCCCCATCGGCATAGTGGGCATAACAGCGTTGTTGTAAAGCTTAGGGAAAGATGGGGCAGCCAAACACTGGAGGACTCCTGTGGCACTCTGTGCTTTCTTTTTGGTAACACAACAATTCTCAGGCTTTTTTTTTTTTTTTTTTTGAGACTGAGTCTCGCTCTGTCACCCAAGCTGGAGTGCAGCGGCGCGATCTCGGCTCACTGCAACTTCCACCTCCCGGGTTCAAGCAATTCTCCTGCCTCAGCCTCTGGAGTAGCTGGGATTACAGGCATCTGCCACCACGCTCAGCTAATTTTTGTATTTTTAGTAGAGTTGGGGTTTTATCATGTTGGCCAGGCTGGTCTCAAACTCCTGACCTCAAATGATCCACCCGCCTTGGCCTCCCAAAGTGTTGGGATTACAAGTATGAGCCACCGGGCCTGGCCAATTCTCAGGCATTTTTGTGTTTGTTTGTCTTAATTTCTATCTTTACTACAGGCCTCCTTCATGTATCTCACTGACTTCTGTTTCCACCAGTGCCTATCACAGTTCGTGAGATATAGCAGGTATTCAAGACAGGCGCTAAGTGAATAAACGAAGTGATGCATTAATAAATAAATTTTTTAAATGAGTGACTGAGTAAAACTCAACACAGAGCCTAAACATAGTGAGCATTCACATAGTAACAATGGCACCATTCATCCTTAAAACATATGATCTTTTGCTTTTAGACCACAAGGGCCTTTAGACAGTGCAGTAAGCTTGGGAGGAAAGTTCGTCACTTTAAAGTTAGTTTAATTTATAGTAATATTGGGAAAGATAATCTAAAGGCAATCTCACTTCCAACATGCAAACAAACAAGTGAAAACCACTTTGCTTTGGTCCTTTT